>NC_141538.1:15530000-15702500 GCF_021556685.1 Rattus norvegicus
CAATGAGGAGACAATGTGTTAATCTAGTAGTATTTCGATCAATGTTTTCTTTAGTTATTAACACAGCATGAAGAGGAATCCTTTTTTAAGTTCTCATATAGATGACTATGAGTCCAAACTACATTCCATTTCATTAACTTCCATTTTTATGATACAGGGAATGATGATAATGATGACAATGATGATAATAATAAAACTTGCCTTTTAAAAGAAAAGAAATAACCCTAAGGTACGTAGCACATATGTATCACACTGACAGATACACTGTATGACAGAAGTTAGGAATGTGGATGCAGAATGGCACATGAGCTGGGAGTGGAATACACTTGTAGTCCAAGGACTTGGAAGGCTCGGAAAGGAGGTTTCCAGACATTCAGCCTGGACTACACAGCAATATTTTGTCTCAAAGAAAATGCCACACACATACTCTTAAACTACACATTACATTTCTGAAACAGTTCTTTTTTATTATATATACATCTCTCTGACTGCATGTGTGCCTACAGGCCAGAAGATGGCACCAGATCTCATTACAGATGGTTGTGAGCCACCATGTGGTTGCTGGGAATTGAACTCAGGACCTCTGGAAGAGCAGGCAGTGCTCTTAACCTCTGAGCCATCTCTCCATCTCTCTGAAACAGTTCCTATGTGGGGATAAATTTCTGACTCTAATTAAATAGAAACTTTTCTGTCTTCATTTCACTTAAGATCTTTGACATCTCAAGAAAAACATACAAAGACCTGGGAAAGATGGAATTCAGGAGACGTAGAACTGTGAAGGATAGAGGCTTCTTTCATTTATGTTACATATATAAAAACCATAACCTGTTTGGAAAGAAACTGATATCTCCTAGTTATTGTTTACTAACAGATTGATTAGTCTAATTACTTGCCTCTAAAAAAGATTTATTTATTTTTATTTTATGTGTATGCATTTTTTCCTTCATGTAAAGTTATGAGTTGTTTTGCCGGGCTTGGGAGTAGAACCCATATTTTCCAGAATAGTAGTCAAAGATTTTTTTAAAAAATATTTACTTTTTTATATTGTAATATAATTACATCATTTCCCCCTTGTCTTTTCTCCTCCAAAATCTCCTGTTGTTCTTCTTCTCTTTCAAATTCATGATCTCTATTTTTTATTAATTCTTGTTATATGCGTGCACGCACGCACATACACACACACACACACACACACACACACACACTCCTAAAACTTAAATATAATCAGCTCATCAGATCAGTGTACCCCCCCCCCCACACACACACAAGAATCCAATTCTCTTAACCACTGAGTCAGTTATTTAGCCCCAGTTTTTATTTACTTTCATACTGGTAGTCAGATCCTTTGCTTTGTTTTTTTTTTCTTGAAAACATGGTTTCTTTGTTTGATTTTTTTATGGACTCTACCATGTTACATGTAAGGCTTTCAAGAACTCCCAACATCTGTTTAAAATAGAACAAAAGTGGGAATCACAAAATTGAGTGTTAATGTATAAGATATGGGACAATGTTGAACTGGAGCTGATAAATATGTCAATAAGAGACAAGGGCTGAGGAATTCAGTCACTGAGTTTTCTTTCCTTGCTTTGGACTTCAGATCTGGCAGCGAGTGCTTCTACTGCTGTAAGAACAAGCGGTCACCCTGGGTTCCTGCAGCCAAGGTAAGTCCTTTTTCATCTGTGCCTGTGGGAACCAGGCATGGGCAGAGAATGGGGTTCTGAAGGTGGAATGCAGACATTTCCTCTTTAAATTGGAGAGGTATAATGTGCCCTTTCCCTGAAATAAACCTCATTGAATTCAGGTAAAACAAAACAAGGAAATAACATTGGTTTTGATCTAATTGTTACTTCTTATAAATATGTCTAAAGAAGCATTTTATTTTGGTAAAGAAGTAACTCTGATCATAAATTTATATCTTTTAAAACAAAGGAATAAAAGATGGTTTAAAAGATTCTGGAGCTATTTTGAGTGACCATGACTCAGGAAAACAGATGTATGTTACTGCGAATCCCATGTTCCAATGTGGAAGCAGTCTGATCATCTTTTTTCATTTTCCAGAACAAAGAAAGTCATAGGCAAGTTTAGGATGCATTTGTGGATACATCAGAGAGATGGGTACAAGATGGGAGAAGCTTTTCCTCAGCTCCTTGGTACTATCTGATGACATTCTTCGCTTTCATACTGCTGGACACTAGTAGTTTGCTAAGTTAATAGGTTCTAAAAGTTAGTGTGTACTATACACAAGGTGTATTACGTGGGATATAGAATACTGAACCCAAAATTAATAATCAAGAATACATTTTGTTCTAATGAAGTGAAAATTACCCAAATTTAGATAATTTTAACAAGATTGACTGAGTAGTGACTATGTAGTTCCATTTGTGTCTGTCGCCATTTGTTTAGATTTCTTACATTTAAGAAATTAGAAATGGGACTTTGAAAAGTCACTGCAGTACTGTCCCCTTTTTATTACTAAAATACTAATATTACTTAATTTTTACAATAGCTAATTGTATTATAAAATATTTTAGATACTAGTTAGATCATTAGATCAAGAAACATCAGTACTTAAGGTGTAAGTCATTATGAATACTATTGTTATTAGACATTGATGTGTTTTGGATAAGTTGAATACAAGGAATTAACCAAAAACTTTAGATATATAAAACTAGTTCTTTTTTGTTTGTTTTATTCAAATTATTTTGAATAATGAGGGGGGGAGGGAAAGAGCGAGAATTTAAAGAAAACTATGAGGAACTTGAAACTTTTAAACAGGGTTTAGGGTAAGCAACCTACTGTAACAAGAAGGCATGATCAGAGATTTGGATGTGATTTCTCCATTTGTAACTTCATTGAATGTAAGATTAGTATCATTCCATCACTTAGAAATAAAGGAAGTTAAATATTAAATACCATATATAATACAAAAAAATCTAATCACAAAAGTATTTAAGAAACAAAAATATGAGAAACATAGTTGTTTGGGGTACTTAACATCAGTAGTGCTGAAGATGTGTATCATCAAGAGTTTTCCAAGTCCACATGAAAGCTCTCTCAGATGACTTGAGAAAGTTCACTGTCTACTAGGAGTGTAGTAGATATACCTGGATGTAGTCCTGCTTTTTAGATCATAATGCAATCTTTGATGTCTTTTTATTTCTTTTAGTTGTTGGAAAATATCTGGCTTTTTATCCTTTGACAAAAACTCTAAGTTTTAAATTTAATTATCATAGTTTTACAACACTTTATATTCTTTGTGATGGGAAAACATTTAATTAAATGTCCACTTAGAAAAAGGAAACAAGAAGATCAATATTTAAGAAATATTGTAGAAATTCTAGCATTATATCTCAGGGTATTGAATTAATCTATAAAATTTTATAACTTTTATATTAGTTATTTTAACATTTAATTTATTAAATAACCATTTCCAAAATGCTTTAACTTTAGCATTATTATTGTTATAAATTTTAGAAAACTATTTCAATGAGATAATTTTATGAGCTGAGCACACTTCTGCTGTGCCAGTCGGCTTTTACTCTGCATTATAACATTTGATTATGTAGGAAAAATGATAGGTTTTGACAAAAGAAATGCTATTATATAGTATGCAGTATTTTTGTTATCGCATATACTTGTGACACACTAATTTTGTGAATAGAAGATGTTATTCTTCTCTTGCTCTGTAGGTTTTAGTGAGGATCATATCATGTTGTCCCATAGTGTCAGCAGCAAATGTAAGAGTGGGCAATCACACCTTTAGTTGAAACCTAGAGAGAGACTACAGTCATGACAGAGCTGGCTCTCCTCAACCTGTGGTCACAACACTCCTCTTGCCTAGTATATGAGAAGACATTTTCACCTCTGTGAATACTTAAGGCTGATCCTTCAAATCCAAACATTTTGGGAATAATGTTTGTAAAGCTAAGCTATTACCATGTCTTCCCTTTCAGATATGCCCTCAATTTCTTTAGATTTTTTTCTAGTTATTCATATACCTTATGGTGATGAACTGGAGTTATTGGCTCAATTGTTTGTACAAATAGCATGTTAGATAGTTACTAGTTTTCTGTTGCCATGTGACTATTAGAACTATAGCAGCTCCTGGGAGACATGCAGGCACTTGAGAGGAGCTAACTGATTCAAGATCTCAAGTTATAGTCATAGTTAGCTAGACATTAGCAGAAACTCTTTTAAATTCCTGTGAGTAGCTGTTAGCAAGATTTGTTTCTCAGTAGATCTGATCTATAGACTACATTTATTTGACAAATAGGCTGATATATAACTCCAATAAATCTCCTCTCTGTGGGGTGTCATGTGACACAGTAATTGATGGAAGAAAGAGGAAAAGTACTCCGGGTAGAAGAAGTGGCCTTTTCTTTCTTAATCTATAAAGTGCCATACCATTGTGTTTTATTCTATTTGACATTCTATTTTAACTTATTGGTGCTGTCTCAACAAAGTGACATAGAACATGTAATTTATAGTGAAGAAAAATTTACTAAAAAGTGTGCAAGACCAGGTGACATGAAGAGTTCTGCACTGTACATATAATCTGACAGGGTGAGAAGGTCCTTCTGTGCTGCACCTGCTCATAAATACTAGCAACAATCCATTCATGTTAATGCTGTTGCAGTGTCAATTAGGTATCAATTATTTTTGAATGTACTGACATTCAAATCTGTCATTTTTTAATGAACTCTGGTTGAATGAGGAAGATGAAAGTCAGAAGATGAGGTGATCTTTGAAGGTGGTCTTGAGAGATGCTCACTGAACTGAGCTAAATTGTGCTGCTCTCTAAACCTCTAATATAGATCAAATTTCTAGTTAAATATTGATTCCACAAAAAAGGTAGAAACCTTCTGATATTTTGGTTTCACTTGTCAAGAAATTTGTGACACTTTTAACTTCTGATAACTACTAGCGAAACTTGTTCTGAGAGTCATTGGATCTAACATAGAATTTTCTTTTAGATTAAAGAGAGTGACTTTTCAGAATTGAATGAAATGACCAGGGACTGTTTTAGAGTTAAACTTTATGTATTGGTTTTCCTAAGAGTCAATATAACTATGAACTGACACACAATATAAATACACAGGCCAACTTTCCTTCTGGCCTTATGCATTTGCATGGTTCTCTCTGTGGGGTGTTGCGGTTATTTTCCAAAGCAGGAATACAGACAGTTAGAGCGGATCTACTCCTACCAGTCTCATATTTCTGGGACTGAGTTCACTGAACCTCACCAGTTCTTATATCTGTCTGGTAACATTGTCCCACATGCCCTACACTGTGTCACCATTGTCCTAGCATAATTTGTAGGCAGAAAAGATTCTGGATCAAAGGTTTTGTGGCTGGGTGGTGTTTACCTTTCTCTTATGGTAGTCTGAAGAGTACTTTCTCCCACCAAAGACACCAGGAGATGGAGATGGAGGTTCTATGTAGGCACCAGCTCTCCCTCTCCATGTTCAGTGAGTTGTGTGGGCATTATGTTAAACAATGGGGCCTTGCTGTCCATTTGCAGATAGGAACCCATTATCTTGGTTACTACTCAGATTGTTTAGGGATTTTAATGGCACTCCTTTAGCAACAACTCTACTGGTTGTCACTCACTCCCTGTACAGGAAGCTCTGTTTAGTGATGGATGTCCAGTTGGAACTTTGTTTCCCTCATTACTTGGAGGCTTCATTCATATCGCCTTCATAATATTTTAGGGTATTTCCACTGCACTAGGTTTTCATATCACCTCTTACATGTCTCTCAACTCTAGCTGTCTCTCCCCACACCCATTCCCTTAACCTCATGCCGTCTCTTCCTCCCCATCCGAACCTCCCATTCCTATTGTCATCCCCTCAACACACATCCCAACTCCATCCATAATCAGTTATATCCTGTTTTCTTCTTCTAGGGAGATCCATATGTTCCTCTTAGTCTCTTTTTCTAAACCTGACCTTTCTAAAACTATGAGTTATGGTTAGTTTATCATTTATTTTATACCTTATAACCATATATAATTGAATATATACCATATTGATCTTTCTGGGTCTGGGTAACATCTCTCAGAATGACTTTTTCCAGTTCTATCCATTTGCTTGCAAATTTTATAATGTCATTTTTTAAGAACTGAGTAGCACTACATTGT
Organism: Rattus norvegicus; assembly: GCF_021556685.1. Lineage (NCBI taxonomy): Eukaryota > Metazoa > Chordata > Mammalia > Rodentia > Muridae > Rattus > Rattus norvegicus. The sequence goes on from NC_141538.1 coordinate 15,536,140, forward strand.
GTGATGTATCACAATTTATCCATTCTTCTGTCGATGGACATCTAGGTTGTTTCCAGTTTCTGGACATTATAAAACAAAGCAACAATGAATATAGTCAAGCAAGTGTTCTTATGGTAGGATGACTTGTCCTTTGGGTATATGGCCAAGAGTGGTATAGCTGAAACTTGAAGTAGATCAATTCCTAATTTTCTAAAGAACTCCAATATTGACTTCCATGGTAGCTGTACAAGTTTGAACTCTCACTAGCAAAGGAGGAGTGTTCTTGTATCACATCCCCATCAGCACAAGCATTCACTTTTGTTATTGATGTTAGCCATTCTGAATAAGTATAAAATGGAATCTGAAAGTCATTTTGACTTATATTCCCTTAAGGCTAAGAATGTTGAACACTGCTTTACGTGTTCTTCAACCATTTGAGTTTCCTCTATTGTCGCTTTTCTGTTTATATCTGTACCCTATTTTTTAACTGGATTATTTTGTTTTTTAATATCAAATTTATTGACTTGTTTATGTATTTTGTATATTAGTCCTGTATTTCATATGGACCTGGGATTGAGTCTAAAGCAATTGAGACTAGAGAAGCAGAAGGGGGTGGGGTAAGTACCCAGTCAGCCCATTTGTTTCTCTAGAAGGACTGGCCTTTGGGCTAATATTGCTGGAGTTGCAGGCTAGGATAAAGCAAGGAGTGAGGAAGGGACAATCCATGGGCTCTATAGGAGCTGGTGACAGGGCACGGGGAAGGAAAGACTTCAGCACATAAGGGGTTGTGTCTGGAGAAACAGAGGGAGAGGTAGAGATCTGTAGTTCACCTAGTTTACTGTCAGAAGTCAAAGATAAGTTTTTATAATGTAACTAACAGGACGGACATAGGCACTTCTAATGACTACATATATGGGAGCACCTCTAGCATTGAAACAAGAAGCTGGTATCTGACTGACAATAGGTTCTCAGTCTCCTATAACTCTTGACAAACACGCTTAGGTGAGCTCAATGTCTGGGGTTGGGTGCTAGAATCTAACAGGATAATTTTAAGTGAAAGTTATCTAAAACACAGAAAACCCATAGTACCATAGAAACCTAATAGTTATAAACATAGGTAAAGTACATTAATAGTCTTTGTTTAACTTAAATTAAGACTTAAGTTATTATAGCTAGTACCTTGAGGTATGTTTTTGTGTGCTTGCTGATGTTAGAAAACATGTTTACCTTTCTGTTAGTGTTGACCACACCGACACAAATATGTAATGTTGAAAGAATTTGCATGTCACCTTGTGCAGGGGTCATGCTAACTTTCTCTATGTTACCCAATTTTAATATACATGCTTGCAAAGTAAGCATTCAATTACAACTTTTAAAAATGTATGAACTTCCTGTATGGGCCATAGCTTCCTTTAGGATACATTGGACTATGAGAACATAGGATGCAGGAGTAAAGCATCAGAATTCTGTTCCACATGGAGAGTCCCTTGCTTTGAAGGAAACAGCTGCATCTCCAGTGCCTAAACAATGACTTGTTATCCCACAGTCATTGAGTCAGAGAAATGAGCACAAATCATTCCTTCCTCAGTGTCTCTTGAGTTACCCGGGCTGCCTTGTCCCCCAGAGCTTCTGCTCTTTCTCAAAGCTTATTTAAATTGGCAACTGAATGCAGCTCTTTACTTCCATAAGGACAAGGCCCATTTTTCCTGTGTGACAGCAAAGGTTTCTCTGAGTTTCCAGTTCCCAGCATTTACAAATTTTGGGTGTGTGGTCAAGTCTAGAATGTCTCCTTATCTCCCAAGTCAGTAGTAGTACATGTATCCTCCTACTGCTGGAGGACTACCTGACTGCCCAGAATTATGTTCTATAAAGTAGTAGTTGCAAAATTAAATATAATTCTGACTTTACCATTTTGTTCCAAATAATGTGTATTTTTCTACTCCTCTGCATGAACCTGGTTCATCTTCCATATAAAAATGGAGATAGCTGGGTCTTGAGATAGATATACCCAATTTTCTAAGAAATTAACCTATTGATTTCAAAAGTTGCCGTATTAGTTTTCACTCTCACCAACAAAGGACTATTCCTCCTTGCTTCATACCCTCACCAGCATGAGTTGTCATTTGTGTTTCTGATCTTATGTATTCTGATAGGTGTTAAATGGAATCCTAGTGATTTTGACTTGCCTTTCTCTAAATGCCTAAGGATGTGGAATATTTTCCTTTAAGTGTAGTGGCTAACCAATGACTGGCTCAACTTGAGAGCCATACTGTGAGAGGGAGCCCATGCATGACACTGCCTGGGGCCAGAAGTCAGAGTCTGGAAAGCTCGGAAACCTAGGTTAGAACCAAACATTTTCAGAAAAATGTCAAGGAAATGATGCTTAATGATGCTCTGCTACACTTGTAGACTGGAGCCTAGGATAACCATCACCAGAGAGGCTTTATCCAGTAACTGATGGGAGCAGATGCAGAGGCACACAGGCAAACATTAGGGGTAGCTCAGAATCATTCAGAAGAGGGTGAGGAAGGGGTGTCAGAGCCAGATAGGTTAAGGACTTCATGAGGAAATGGCCCACAGAATCAACTTACCAAGGCTCACAGATGCTCACAGAGACTGAACCAACAATCAAGGGGCATATATGGGTCTGATTCATGTCCTCTGTATTTATACTTTGATTGTGTAGCTTAGATTTTTTATGGCAGTGCTAGTAATGGAAGCAGGGACTGTTTCTGACTCTTTTGCTGCTTTTGGGATCTTTTGTGAAGGAAAAGGAGGAGGGGTTGGTCTTGGAGAGAGGGGCTAGGAAGAGAAGAGGGAGGGGAGACTGTGATGTATATATGAGAGAACTTTTAAAAATGGACTTCTTCTATCTGTCAAATATTTGTGAAAGCCATGGTAGCAGTTCCATGCCAGACGAATAACAATTCAAACTGATGCTAACCTACATTCTATTGTGATACAGACATCTCTATTAATCATCATTTCATAAGGTGTTAGAGTTTTGAAAAACTATAATTAATCTCAGGAGAACACAAATATGTAAATGGGAATATTTAAAATTAAGTGGCAAATGCAGAAACACAGTTTTAGCATCAGAAGTGAGAAAGCTGTTGCCAGGACTTGAATTGTATTGCTTTGTGGCCTCAACCTCCTTTCCTTCCATAAGACTGAGCTAATGGATGTATCCCACAAAAACATCAGCAGCAATGGTTGGCATCAAGTCAGTAAACCATTCCTCATAATGAAATCTTTAATTATCACTGTGAATTTGAACTTGGATACTCATTCTAAAGGCAGTTTAGATCTAAGGGCCTGGTGCTGGCAAGGGAAAGTATGGGCATGTTGCAGTATATTATCTTGTATTTTGCTTAAACCTAATCTCCCCAGATTGTATTATATAGAGCTTATAACATTTAGCCCTAATTAGGAATAATCTTTTTGCGACGAAACACTGTGACCAAAGGTAAGTTAGGGAGGAAAGAGTTAATTTGCTTACACTTCCTCATCACTATTTATCATTAAAAGAAGTTAGGACAGGAATTCAAACAGTATAGGAACCTGAAGTCGGGAGCTGATGCAGAGACCATGGAGGAGTACTGCTTACTTGGTTGCACAGCAATTAAATACCTTATACAACCAAGTATCACAGCCCAAGGATGGGAACATCTGCAAAGGACTGGGCCTTTCCCCATCAATCACTAATTAAGAACATTTTACAGTCATCTCTTATGGAAGCATTATCTCCATAAGATAGTGCAGTTGAAGGTTCCCCACTTTCTAATGACTCTAGCTTGTATCACATTGACACAAAAACTGGCCGTCACACATTGCTCTATTGACAATGTATTTTTTCATTCAGTGACCTTAGGGAATCAGAGTATGATTGATGTGTATATGTATACTAATATTTTGGGAAAAACTAGTATGTTCAGTGCAAGGCTTCATTGCTTCTACTGTGAATGCTCAAGAGGACTCATTTTTTTATTTTCTGTTTGGCTTCTAGTCTGTTTTCTGGGATATTGAAATTGTCCAAGAAGTAATCCCCTAAAGGAAAAATGCCACTCGATCTAAATTCAATTAAGACCTTACTTGGCAATAAAACACTATTGAGTGAAGTTGAATTAATGAAAAAAAGCCACCATATTCTACATTACCATAAAATATTATCTTGGATATTATGCTTTTTGAAACATTATTTGGTGTTTTGAAAGAAAAAAATCATGGTGTTTTGACCCTCTTTCTGGTGTGGAGAAGATGGCAGTACTCTGAGCATGCCCAGATTTTAGTAATAGTATTTATTTGGTTGGGTCTTTCTATATGTATTGAGAAAACAGTATCTGTTGACTTCTGTTCTTTTTACACATCATTCAGAGGAAAAGAAATATCTGCTAGTTCTATATATGTACATGTGGGTATGTAGTAGCAGTTCTGTAGGTCATCACCATTGGAAACCACATATTTCCATTGGTCTTAGGAACTGAGAACTACTCAGTAGCAACATTAGTCATGAAGTAGCAATGAAAATAAATCTATGGGTCCACAATATGAGGAACTGTATTAAAGGGTCATGTACTTCTATGTTCACACTGAGTTAGTATGCACAGTGCATCTCTCTCTCTCTCTCTCTCTCTCTCTCTCTCTCTCTCTGTGTGTGTGTGTGTGTGTGTGTGTATCTTATAGAAGACAGCAGTCTGTCAATGCAGGATGTCTTCTTCAAATTATATTAACTTATTTTTTCAGCTTCTGTATATTTCTGAGTTTGGAGCTATAGATTCTTCTGAACATATTTGCCAGTGAGCCTAGGAATATTCCTGCCTCTGCCCTTTTTAGTGCTAATATTATAGACATACATTGCCATGCCCAGATTTTTTTTTAAATGCATTCAGGAAAGCTAACTCGGGTGCTCAAGCTTACACTTGTCCTTTACTGACCAAGCCAGTTTGTTTAAAATCCAGCTACATTCAGTGCAGTTTTTACATGACTCATCAAAACATGAACTCGAGTCCCATTTGCTAGCAATTGAGCTATCTTGAAGAAGAAAACATGAGCAGTGTCTTTGAAAGGACATAGAAAAGCCATTCCGAATATATGCTGTATCAGGAGAAAAGGGGGCTCTCATTTGTCTGGTGAAAGGCTAGGATGAAGGATGCAAGTAGAAGCAGGTGGAAGATCAATGACTCACCAAGAAAAATGTCACACTGTGAAGGGATCACACACTACTTACTAGAAAAAATGGAGCCTTAGGTCCAAAGTTGAATTGCCCATTATGTTTATTTTATTTTTTACTATAACTTATTTCTCACTAGTATTTTGCCCACATGTATGAGGGAGTTGTAGTCCCTGGAACAGGAGTCATAGAGCTTTGTGAGCTGCCATGAAGGTGCTGGGAATTGAACCTGGGTCCTCTGGAAGATCAACCCGTCCTCTTAACCAGTGAGCCGTCTTTCCAGATCCTGTGTTTATTTTCTTACATCATGGTATATTTGATTTCTTTGTGGACTGTAAAGAACTGCTGAGTGATATTATTATCAGGAAATTCGTTGTTACCTGTTGTAATTCAAGATGCACTAATACTGAGAAGTGTATTATGTGTGTTGAAGAGTATGATACTTGAGGTGTACAATTGGAAGGAAATCTAAGTGCATGCCTGTATGCTATGGAAACCATAGTAGTTTAGAAGTGCATGTGTCAGGTTGTTTATGGGTAGAGTGTTCAGCCCGAGTCATATGGCCTCAGGTCATAGTTATCTTAGATAGGGTTTGCATTGCTGTGAAGAGACACCATGACCAAGGTAACTCTTATAAGGGCAACGTTTAATTGAGGCTGGCTTATAGGTTCAGAAATGTTCAATCCATTATCATCAAGGCAGGAGCATGGCAGCATCCAGACAGGCATTGTGCAGGAGAAGCTAAGAGTTCTACATCTCCATCTGAAGCGCACTAAGAATATACTGGCTTCCACACTGCTAGAGGAGGGTCTTAGAGCACACACCCACAATGACACAGTTCTTCTACCAAGCCACATCTCCTATTAAAGCCACTCCCTGGGCTAAACATATTCAAACTACTATAATAGTCAAAGTCAGACATACATGAGATTAAACATACATCAGATCTCAGGCTACTCTGCTTAGCCTGAGATACCAAGGAGCTTGGTAGATACCATCTATTGGATACTATGTCATGTAATACACTCATTATTTGGATGACATTTCTCTAAAGAGGATAGAAGTTGTTCCTCATTTATTTTGATTTATATTTTCATTTTCTATAATGATGTTTACTTAAAATCCATTGCATTTCAAAATGCAGTAAGGAATTTTTGAGAAATAAACAACCGAAGAGTTTGAGGCATGGCCTTACAAGTGCAGAGGTGAGATCTTGTACCTGGTCCCATTAGAGCAAACGTCATCTGTGTCTTCAATTTGAACATTGGCATAGTAAACCATCAGCACTTTAGTCCTTCTGACATAAGCTCTATGGTCAGGCTGGTACTTGAGATAGGAAAGTGTGTGCTAAAGTAGCATTTTTTAAAAATTTTTACTTTGTATGAGTCTAAATCAGAAGAACACTGATGCTGATGATTTTATTACAGTGTGCTCTTATACTTTGTCTATTATATCATTATTTTTAATCTCTTGCTGCATCATTCAACTTTATATTTATTATATATAGGAAAACTGTTGTACCTACAGTTTCACATATGGGCTGGTGTCCAGGCTCATCTTCTAATTGATGAGATGTTAGAGGTGTGTTAAACACAGAGGGAAGTAAGAGTTGTTGGAGGGTTGAGGATATTCTCTTGGTGACTATTTGCATCCTCAAAGCATGTTCTTCCGACAACTACAAAAAATGGTTTACATTTAATTGTTTTATATTCTCATGGAATGGGTTTCAACTATTTTTCTTTCTTGTTGTATAGCCTGTATGAACATATTGAAGTTCTGCTCACATCTCCTTATATACAACACCAACTTAGTTCCATTATTGAACTGGGTGTGACGCCTGAACAGCAGTAGTCTCTTTGTGTGAAGAGCTGTCCATGTCCTCTGGCTTCCTAGTGCTTACTGCTCTTTTCTACTTGATGAGATGGTCACTCTGCTTTCCTCAGTATCTTCCTATTGCCAGAATGAGATTATTCTAAGTATCAACTATTTTAATTATCAGACTTTATGTCGGTGTTCTTCTTATCTGTGCTTTGGCATGTTTACAACGAACATATTTACTTTGCTTTGTTATACCACAAACTATTTTTTTTTCTGTGCATAAAAGAGCTGCTCACAGGTTGCATCATTTCTTGAGTCATTTGCCACTGAAATTGTTCAAATTTCTGGTCTTTTCAGGGTGTTAATGATTCTGGAAATCATTGGTTGTTGTTGTTTTGTTTATTGTTGTTTTGTTTTTGTCTCAAGGCAGGCTTTCTCTATGTAGCCCCGGCTGTCTTGAAACTCATTCTGTAGACCAGGCTTCCTTGATCTCAGAGATCCTTCTCCTCCTGCCTCCTAAATGTTAATATTAAAGGCATATGCCAGCACTGCCCAGTTCTGTGCAGCTTTCCTAATCTGTTGTCACTAGCATACTATGTATCTGCCTTTTTGACTGTACTTGTCTAAGCTTCCTATAGGGAATGCAGGCACAGCTCCTGGAGGTGCTGAGAGTGGCTGGAGACTAGAAGTAAAGACGATGGCTTCAGTCATTTGCTTTATTTTATTTCCATGGAAGTTTAATACAGAAACCTTAATTTCTTTTTGTGACCTCAAGATTTCCCATTTATTCCAAAACATGTAGGGACCCAAACAAAATTAATGAACTAACGGTAACAAATTTACAGTTGTATTATACGCATTTTGAAGATTTGATTTCGAAGTTGAAAAGACTATATATAATTTGAAATGTGAATGTTCTTTCTATCCCATAGTCTGCTTTAGTGGACTTTGAAAAAATCATGGTATTCTTCACTCTTTGAACAAATCAACCTACGCTATTTTGGAACTTACAAAATTCCTCTTTTCTTAATCAGGAAAAATTGTCAACGGGAAGTCTATACAGGTGAATTCCATTGACAGTGTTTTGGAACAAGAGTGGTCTATAGGAGTTTCTTTCCATGGAGATTTATGATCATACACTTTTAACAATATAGAAAAAGCAGTAAATGTTTCTCAAAAATGTTTTTCTTATAAATATTACACTGAATACTGGTTCAGGCTTTAACACTGAAGAACAAAATTAGCAAAATTCTGCAACAGGCAACCACAATGGTGCACACATAGATCATTTTTCTGTGCATGGGGATCAGTGATCATTCATCCACTGCCCACCTCAACTGTCTGTCAATTTTACAGCTTCATTGTAGTCTAGTGATAATGCACATGATATTCCTGTCATCATACAGCCTCACTGCAGCTAAGACTTCTTCATAATATCTTTATTATCATTTCTTGTGGATACTAAGGCTGCTGTGTAGTACAGATTCCCATTCTATGAGGATAAGGCACACTAGTTCCAACTTGGCTGAGATCACAGAAGTCCTGTTTGCTTAGAGCAGCTGATTCTCCAAACAGAAGTTTAGGACTTTTGAGATCATGTATTCTATCCTGATATTAAAGCTAGAGAAAGTCTGCCTGCATGAGAGGATCACTGTATTTTGAAATCTTGTATTTCAATGAATGGCTGTTTTGTTCTTTTTAGGGCATTAGTTTCCTCAGGGAACATTGTCACTTCTGTCCCATCTGTGTGATGAAGGAAGTGGAAACTGCAGACTCAACAGTAATTTTTCACTTCCTTGTATAGTCTCTGATATTGTTTTACTGGTTTTCTTTTTTCATCCTTTCATGCATTATAACCTGACTGCAGTTTCTTCTTCCTCCATTCTTGTCAATCCTTCCTACACATCTCTCCTCTTCCTCAGATTGACTCCTGCTCTGTCTCCCTTCAGAATAAAAGAGGGCGTCCTAGGGATATCAACTGAATGTAGCATACCATAGTTAGTTACAATAAGACTAGCCACAAACCCTCATATCAAGTATGGATGAGGCAATCCAATAGGAGGCAAATTCTGTGTAGTTATCCTGCCTAATGTGATGTAGAAAGCAAGCAAGCATAACAAAAAAAAAACACTCACATGTCTTCATGGTTTCCTGTCCATTTCATGGACCTTCATTTTAATTTTTAATTTTTTTATTATCTGTGAATTTCAGACATTTCAATAATGACTTTTGTCACTCCCAAATTCTTAACTCCAAACTTTATATGCTATTTTCTTAAACTCACTGAATCCCCTTAGCGCTGCTATATGTTCATACATGTATGATCACACTAGGGCGTGGGTAAGGAAAGCCACATCTTTCAAGGGCCGCAGTGCTGAAGAAAACTAACACAGCTCCCCTCAGCAACCATCAGTTACCAGTGTTTTCAGAGCTTAGGGTTGGACTTAGTGAACGTCTCCAACCATGCTGGGATTTTGGCTGGCTTGGTCACCTGATCTGGTACAGATATTGTGCCTATAGTCAGAACCACTGTGAGTTCATATGTGCAATGGCCCTGTTATCTCAGGGAATTATGCTTAGCTGTAGGTGTGTACCATCTCTGGCTCTTACTGTCTTTTCTTTTCCTCTTCTTCAGTGATCAATACCTTGAGGTAGGAGACATGCCATAAATTTTCTATTTTGAACTGAGTCTAATTGTGTACATGTAGACCAGTTGTCTACCTTGGTATTAATTGTCATTTACTGCAAAAAGGACCATCTCTGATGTGGGCTGAGAGAGATGTAGTAGTTGATGGGTTTATAACTTAGTGGGGAGGTGTTTAATTCTATGTCCAATCAGTAGACTAATAACAGGTTGTCTGCTAGGATGTATGACACGGACAGCTAGGAAGTTTGATCCAGTTAAGTTTTTAAGAGTGTAAAAATTCAATTTCTTCATGCTCTATGACTCAAGTTTGTTGCTATTTTAAGTCAAGTTTTTACTGTCAAATTCTCAAGGGTAACCAAGAACAACAATAGCCTGTACTGTTTGGGGGTTTATGGGATCCCAATAACCAATAAATCAATATGAGATACCTCATACCAGTGCTTGCACTGGTCATTTTTGTTTTATAGTCTATAGTGTATCTAGAATAACTCAATTTAAACTGCATATACTATATACATTATATGCTATACATTTACATTATATATAATATATTTGTGTTAGTTTATACCTATTTATATGTACATGTTTATATATTTTACATACTTGCTACAATCTTAGGGTTCCATATGGCTTTTTCCAAGGGCTTTTAATGTTAGTTACACTTCTTCAAACTCCCTACTCTACCCTGCCCTCCCATCCCTCACTCTATGTAGCCTTCCTTGTTTTCTACTCCACTTTCGTACCACCTGTGTTCTAGTCCTATATCTCAGAATTCCCTTCATGGATCTCTACTAATCTCCTGACTTCTATGGGTATTCCAGTGTAAGCAAACATTCAAATATTCAGAGCTCCCATCTACATAGAAGAAATGCATTGTGTTATTTCTTTATAATTCTGGATTACCTCACTCAGAGTTACTCTCAGTTCTACTCTTTTACCTGGCAATTTTATTTATAGCCAGGAACATACATATAGGTATAGTACATTTTCATGATTCATTCATCTAGACTTTTCCCTCAATATTGTCAATAGAATGCTGGTGAACATGGATGAACATATATGTCTGTAGAAAGATATGGAATTCTTTGGGAATATGCCAGGGAGTATATTGCTGATAATATGATGGGTCTGTTCCCTGTTACTTTGACAAGCTCATGCATTGATTTATATAGTATTTGTACCAGTTCTCACTCCCACCGAGAATGAGTAAATGTTCTGCTTTCCACACATTCATGCCAGCATCTGCTGTCATTTTTTAACAAATATTAGTCATTCTGATTGGGATGAGATCCAAAAATAGATATAAAAGACCCCATCTTACACAAATGCTACTATTCAATTGGGATAGTTACTTGTAAAATAATAAAATTAGATTTTTATCCTTCACCCTCTATAAAACTCAACTCCAAATGATTCCAAGATAAAACCTTAAACCCAGAATCTGCTAGTTAAAAATAGAAACTATTATTGAACTTATAGGCAAAATGAAAGGCTTGAAAAATAAGTCTTCAGTAGCACAGGTATTAAGGGAAACAATTAATAAATGGAACATCATGAAACTACATAGCTTCTGCACAACATATTATAGTTATTTGAAGGAAGATAATGCCTAGAAAATGGGAAGAATAATGTTTACTAGCTATTTCTCTGATAGGGGGTTAATGTATACAGTATATAAACTGAGAAAATGTAAACACAAAGAAATCAAACAATCCAATCAAACATAGGGTCTAGAACTAGACAGGGGGTTCTTAAGAGAAGGAATACAAATGACTGGGTAAGAGATTTTAAATATTCAACATCTTTAGCCATCATGGAAATGCAAATTGGCTTTCATTTCCCTTTGGATGCTGTATTGCGTAATTCATCTTTTAGTTTTCAATGTTTACAATTTTTTTCTATTGGGATCATGGGGATTTGTTTCTTTTGATGTAGATCTCAGGGATTAGTGCCCTCACTCCTCACTGATATTTAGGATTATGACATTTGGAATTATGCTTTGGGAATCATAATTGACACTATAGTTCTTGCATTTGACTCTACGTTGGAACACTTTTGAGGTTTCTTAATTAACATACATTATTATTGACTTCGTACTATAAGGATCTACACGATTTTGTAAATATACAATGCCAAACATGATTGTAATCCTCTTACCTTTATTACTAATGCTTGGATCCCTTGGTTCTTAAGTTCCCCCAAATATTGAGTACAGAATTATTCAGTCTTTCAGACTAGTTTCCTTCATTCAGTGACACATTTGTTAAAATCATGTATGATCTTTTGTGGTTTGATAGGTAATGATTTTAATATTGAATTCTGTGGCAAACCACAGTATATGTATTACTCTTGTCAAGGTCCTTTTGAATAAAGCTGCCATGCAAACTAATGTTGGGGCTTTATAGAATACTCAAATCTGTTCTTCAAATGCCAAGTAGTGCATCATGGGTAAGGTCTGTGAAAATGTGTAAACGATTTAAAAAATGAAGTTAGAATCTATGCAGTTCTGTTTAATAATTAGTTAACCTTACATGGACATTAGTTTTAGAATTACATTTTCTTTTTTTCCTTTTATTGGATTTTTTTATTTACATTTCAAATATTATTCCCTTTCCTGGTTTCCTGGACATAAGCTCCCTTTCCCATCCCTCTCCCCTTCTTCTATACAGGTGTTCCCCTCCCCATTGACCCCCTTCCCACTACTTCCTTGACATTCCCCTACACTGGGGAGTCCAAGCTTTGCAGGACCAAGGGCTTTTCCTTCCATTGGTGCCCAACAAGGCCATCTTCTGCTACATATGCAACTGGAGCCATGGGTCTGTCCATGTGTAGCTTTTGGGTAGAGGCTTGGTCCCTGGGAGCTCTGGTTGGTTGGTATTGTTATTCTTATGGGGTGGCAAGCTCCTTTGGCTCTTTCAATCCTTTCTCTAATTCCTTCAAAAGGGATCCCACTCTCAGTTCAGTGGTTTGCTGCTAACATTCTTCTCTGTATTTGACATGCTCTGGCTGTGCCCCTCAGGAGAGATATATATATCCGCTTCCTGTCACCATGCTGCTCTTAGCTTCATCAATATTATCTAGTTTTGATGGCTGTATATATATATATATATATATATATATATATATATATATATATGCCACATGTGGGGCAGGCTCTGAATGGCCATTCCTTCAGTCTCTGCTGCAAACTTTGCCTACATATCCCCTCCTATGAATATTTTTATTCCGCCTTTTAGGAAGGACTGAAGCATCTACACTTTGGTTGTCCTTTTTGAGCCTCATGTGGTCTGTGTAGAATTACATTTTCAAAGTGTTATTACAAGTAAGAATACAGACAGCAAAGGGCAGATGTACATACTGTTAGTCAAACAAGAAGCACACACATTCCAGAACCAAGTGTTCCCCGCCCATGATGCTTTTAATCATAACCATCACTAAAGTTGAACATGGCAGGTTACCACCATAACCATTGTCACATATTTTCCCTATGCACTTGCATCATTACTCCCTATGAATCCCAGGCCATTATGGTCTCGGTCTCTCTCTCTCTCTCTCTCTCTCTCTCTCTCTCTCTCTCTCTCTCTCTCTGACACACACACACACACACACACACACACACACAGAGCCACTCAGAGATGGCCTTTTATGCTTCACCCCCTCCACAATAAGTGAGTGAGGTTTGTTGTGAGATTTTGTGGCAGTTCCTGTCTCTCCAATTACAAGTATAGCCTTTCACAGCAAAGCCCTTCATTTATTCTGTGACTTGGATAGGCTCTGTCTGCATTCCTCTTTGGGGTTTTAGCCTCATTGAGACCCTATTCCTGATCTTTAGTCCACGTGCAAACGACCTCCTACTGGGTCACCTATGCCAGGGGCCCCCAATCCATCACTCTCAATTGGTAAGTTTCCACTTTGGTCATAAACATTTCCCTGAGTCTGAAGGAGTGACAGTTGTGTGTCTGGCACCACTTTGGTACTCCTGGAGGTGGAAGTAACCTCAGCCACAGTCTTTAAGGCCATGGTTGACTCTTTTCTTGACCCCTACTTCTAATCTTTTGCCTTGGTTAAGGCTTCCTCTTCTTCTTTTTCTTCTTGGATTTTATTCAATTTTTTTTTACACTCCAGATTTTATCTCCCTCCCAGTCCACCCTCTGACTGCTACACATCCTGTACCTCCTCCCCCAACCCCGTTTCCACGAGGATGTCCCTCTCACTCCACACCCGACCCCACCAGACCTCCCTGCTCCCTGGGGCCTCCAGTTTTTGAGGATATTGTGCATTTTCTTTGGCCGAACCCAGACCCTGCAGTCCTCTGCTGTGTATCTATTGGGGGCCTCATATCACCAGCTGGTGTATGCTGCCTTGTTGGTAGTCCAGCATGTGAGAGATCGGGGAGGTCCAGGTTAGTTGAGATTGCTGGTTCTGCTACAGGGTCACCCTCTTCCTTAGCTTCTCCCAGCTTTTCCCTAATTTAACCAGAGTATTCAGCAGTTTCTGTTCATTGGTTGGGTGCACATATCTGCATCTGACTCTTTCAGCTGCTTGTTGGGTCTTTCAGAGGGCAGTCATGATAAACCTCTTTTTGTAAGCACTCCATAGCCTTAGGGCCAATAGAAAGAATGGAAACAGGCAACCTCAGGAGGTAGGAGATAGGGGGATCCTCCAGAATGTACTAGGGACATGGAAAATGAGAGACACTCAAGATTGAAAGGGAGGGACCTTAGATGAAATGCCCTACAGTAGGGAGAGGGAACTAATTGAACCCACCTCCAGCAGAAAGACAGGGCATCCAGTGAGGGGTGGGGTTGCTATTCCACAGTCAAAAACTCTGACCTGTAATTATTCCTGTGAGAAAGAATTAAAAGGACAAAAATGGAGATGAGCCTAAGGAAAAGGAGGTACAGAGTCATACCCAAAGTGGGATCCAGCTCAATGGGAGGTTCCAAGGCCTTACAGTATTACAAAGGCTTCATTTTTTGAGTTTGGTTTTTGCCTTTCGGTTTCACTTGAATGTCCTGGTGCCAGGCACAGAGTCTACTTGGGCTGCTAGCCATGACCCCCTTTGAATTTGGTGAAAATCTATTGAGAGGTCTGATCTTTAGGTCCCCAATAAGTCTTGAGAACACCCTCAACTACAGGTTTTTCAGGCTTTTCATGCCTTCTGACTCTCCACTAGAACACCTTCTAGAAAATCCCTAGCTTCTCCACTCAGCAGAAGATCCTCTATCTTTAGGATCTCTGTATTTGTAAGTTCATTGGGTATGGTTTAGAAATATGTAAAATTTGTATCCAAATTTAGCTTTAAACTTATAAAAAAGATTATAATTAACATATATAAATAGGTAATTTTAATTTTCTACAACAGACTATGTTTGTGATTAAATTCTTGTCTAGAATATACTGTATATGTAACTTAGATCCAACATTTCTTTAGGAAAACAGATGCTTTAAAATAGTAACTATGTGGCTCTGTTCCGTCTTGGCTGATGACCTCACCAAGATGTAAGCAGCCATATGACTGACATTAATCTTTACTGAGACTAAACTGGAGTACCTGCCATGTGATGCCACCATCTTAAGATGACCATGTAGTGTAAAACGGCAATTATAAAACTTCTTAGTCCTACTGAGCTCTCTGTGTATCATTTTATCTCCTTTCTAAGACGAAAAAAAATAGGTATCCAAGATGTTTTAGACTGTTATGGATTTTGTTAGGTGATAAAACTTTAAGGTTATAAAGCTCTACTCAATTTAACAAATACCAACTTAGAGATGTACATTTAACTACTTATGTCTTTGTTAACTGTTCAAAACCAGGCTTCTAGAAAATTGAGATAAGTAATGACCTATGTTTGATAAATAAGGTATATTTGTTAAATAAAGTTTATAAATGCCTAAGGTCTACTCAAGTTCTCAGTAACATTTATTTAACTCCTTTGCCTTTGTTCATTTTGTTAAGCTTTAGATATTTGGATAAACCAAGCCATACAAAAAATGTGATATTCTATAATGCTACACAATAAAAGGATCTGAAAAGTTTCCAGTCTCCTTGTGGACTCTATTTATGATTAAAAGTTTTATTTTCATACTAAAAGAGCTTCAAATCAAAATTAGTATTTTTTAAAGGCCAAATGGGGATAAAATGTAAAGTCCAGTCTTATAAAAATTATTTGTTGTAAGTTTTAAAGATAATTAAGACATGCAACTTAATAGTAACATTATAAATGATCAAATTCGTTAACATTTTCAGAACTATAAGCAGTCATGCTAAGCACTAATGTAATAACTTGTAGATATAAGCTTTACTTTGCCTCCTGCATATGTTTTGAATTTAAGCCTAACACAACTAAAAAAGGTTATAATAGATAATGGTCCTCAAATTTTTCAGAGATCTGTTGAATATGACATTTAAAACATTTAATGGAAAAGGATTATTATTATGACATACAGAGACCCCAGTTCCTAGCAGTGACACCAAGGTCTTCAAAGATGATGGAGCGCAATTCCACCTGAATTGTAGTGTTTACCACTGGGAAAAATTTCCCCATGCCTTTCTTGCTGCCAGGGCTCTGAACAAATGTGACAGTTTTGAGTTGATTGACCTACCTTTCCTGTCCAAAGTAAGGTCAGTCTCCCAAGTTCTTTTTCCTGTAGGTTTCCTGTAGGAAACCACTCAGACCTGGACATGGCAACCGAAGGTTAAATGTTGTCTTATGTGACAGCTGAAGACCTACAACCCACCGTTAAGCTATAAGGACCGTATGAGCTTAGAGCAATCACTACAAAAACACTTACACCTACCATAATGTGCTCTTTGTGAACTTTCATTTCTGTGAAAAGTTTAACCCAATCATTCATTCTTTTTATTCTTAAAATCCCAATTGTTCACATGCAATTATAAGCCTGCTTATCTATTTTTAGATCGTGATTTTTCTTAGTCATCATATCAGAAGTATTTTGTATGTGAGGGAGTGAAGTTGCATGGTGATATTCCTATTTATATGTGTACATGTTTTATGAAGGCTCATGGAAATGTAGTTACGTGTGTGAGTGGAGGTCATAAGTTGACACAGGATATCTTTCTTAGTCAATGTCTACATTTTTACTCAGGCATAGTCTCTAACTGAACCTAGAAATCACCTAGTAACATGGCCAAAGTAGCTAACCTGCCCTCGGAGGAGGTCCTGTATCTTCCTTCCCTGTCTTGTGAACAGGCCAGTCAGCATGCCTACCAGGATTATATGTAAATTGAGGGAGTCCAAATGTCTCAGGGAACAAATCACTTATAGCAAAAAGTTGAATAAAGACTGGCATCTCCCCAGTCCAATAAATACTTCCTACAACCTCAGTTTCAATCTCCTCCCCATTGCTAAAACATTCTCTGTCTCTGTCTCTCTCTGTCTCTCTCTGTCTCTGTCTCTCTTTCTCTCTCTGTCTCTCTCTGTCAGTCTCTCTCTCTCTTTCTCTGTCTCTTTCTCTGTCAGTCTCTGTCTCTCTTTTTCTCTGTGTATATGTCTCTGTCTGTCTGCCTCTCTCTCTCTCTCTCTCTCTCTCTCTCTCTCTCTCTCTCTCTCTCGGCTTTCCTAGAATAATTTTTTTAAAGACTTCCATTTATACTTTCTTTAAGCAATTATCACTTTGCATGCCTCACATTTATGTTTTGAACATGTTTTGAGTTGATGTTTTTATAAAATGAGGCTATGTGTCATTATTTCACCAATGGATTTCTAATTCTCTAAACACTATTCACTTTTTGGTAGCCATGTCAAAAATGACCTGACTATGCAATCTTAGGGATATTTCTCTGGTGTCTTCTTTATTCCATTGGTCTCTGTGTTAGATTTTCTGCCATTCTGTATACTCAGTTAACAGTTTTTTTTTCTGCTCAGAATTTTAATTTTTCATTCTCCTGTAAGGAAAAATAAAATACAAAATGTTTAGGAAATTGGTAGAATGGAAAAATGTTATACTGAGTAAGCTAACTCTTGACTGACAGAAAGTCAAATACTGAATGCTTTCCCTCATGTCATGGCTCTAGCTCTAATCTTCTAAATTTGTGTGTTTAATCTAGATTATTTGTGGACAGCTGGAAGCTTGAAGGGGGCATAGGTTGGGGTGAGAGAGAAATTAAGAGGAGGGGGAATTATATTTCTTTATATGAGATTCGAAAGTCAAAGCAGGGGCTATTGAAGGTGGTTAACTTTAGATGGAATTAGGTAAAGGAAATGAGGAGAATTAGGGAAGGAGCCAAGGAGTTGGGAGAAGGGGTGAGTTAATTCAAGCTAAATATGAATAAAGGAACCATATGAAAACTACTTTGCAAACTAATTTAAGAATACAATATTCTCCACTGCAGAGATAGATGGATACCAATTTCAGAAGCCATAGGTTATTATAGGATACACTTCTGTTAATTGTTGACAACAAAGTTTTTTGGTGTTATAAGCAATATTCCATAGTTTTTATATTCCAGAATTAAAAGCTAAGCACATTTTGCAAAAGACACAATTCACTTTGTACATAAGACATAATGAAATCATGCTAAAATATTTCTCCCTGCTGGATAGCTTTCATTGCCTTGAAAGTTGCTATGAAAGAAACCATGAATGAAATGTATTCATTGTTCTTATCTATCAGTGGATCTGTACAATAGTGGTATGACTGTTGTAGGGGCAAATAACTGTGTTCTGTTTGAAATTAAGGCTTATTTCTCAGAATCACGTTTATGGCTAGTATTGAAAAAAAAAAGAAAAGAAAGCCCATGTGACTGGTAAGCCTTTTGCTTCTGTTGTACTTAATGGGCATTTTATCAAAATACATATTTATGTATGCTTATGTCCGTAGAATAATTCTACCTACAGAATTCTTCAAAAAATTTTCTCTTTTTTATTTTTATTGGTTATTTTATTTATTTACATTTAACATGTTATTCCCCTCCCAGTTTCTCCTCCATAAACTCCCTATTACCTCCTCCTCCCCCTGCTTCTGTGAGGGAGCTCCCCCAACTGCCCATTTCTGCCTCAGTGACCCAGTATTCCTCTACACTGGGTCATCAAGCCTCCACAGGACTAAGGGGCTCCACTCCCATTGATGCCAGATAAGGCAATGCTCTGCTAAATATGTAGCTGGAGCCATGGGTCTGAACATGTATACTCTTTGGTTGGTGGTTTAGTCCCTGAGAACATTGGGGGGTCTGGTTGTTTGATATTGTTTTTATTTCTATGACGTTGCAAACCCCTTCAGCTCCTTCAGTCCTTCCCCTAACTACTCCATTGGGGTTGCTATGCTCAGTCCGATGGTTTACTGAAAGCATCCTCATCTGCATTTGTAAGGTTCTGGCACAGCCTCTCATGGAACATCTATACTCAACTCCTGTAAGCAAGCTCTTCTTGGCATCAGCAATAGTGTCTGGGTTTGGTGTTTGCAGATGGAATGAATCTAGGTGGGACAGTCTCTGGATGGTCTTTCCTTCAGTCTCTTCTCCATTCTTTATCTCTGTACTCCTTTTTGATAAGAGCAATTCTGGATTAATATTTTTGAGATGAGCAGGTGGCCCTATCTCTCAGCTGGGGGCCATGCCTATCCACTGGATATGGTCTCTACAGGTTCTATCTCCCCTTTGTTGGGTATTTTGGCTAATGTCATCCCTGTTAGGCAATGTGAATAAACCCTCTTTGGTCCCTGGCATCTGGGACTTTCTAGTGGCTACTCCCAGTTCTCCATCCCCCACTTCTATAAAGCTCCATTCAAATTCCTGACCCTCTATACTTCTCTCCCATTCTTATTTTAGTAAATGGTAGCTAATGGAGAAACTCATGGTTAGTCAAGTTGCTGAAATTAAGTAACTGCTGAGTGATGAACACGCAACACTTTATCAAGTCCCTTCAAGGCTCAGGAAACGTCTTGGAAAATGGGTGACATAAAGAACGTAAGAGCTACGTGATGGAAAATACAGTTGTGAAAGCCTGTATTCTCAGTTGGACACGACTGATACATCCATAATTCTTAGAGACTGTAGAGTACTAGACTCATTAACATTCAAGTGTAGATTAGGGAAGGGTTAATTGATTTGTTTGGCTTCTCTCAGGAGAGATATTGAAAGTTGATAGGTGCTGGAGGAGGGTAATCACTGCCTTCTTGCCAGTGGCAAATTACCAATGCCCCCTAGGATGACCCAATACCCATGCCATATACAGGACGGTACTGGAAAAATTCAGTGTATCATACAATAAAGAATTGTTCAATGGAGAATTGTTTCAATCAGATTGACTTGGGGCCATGTGTGTGAGAGACTGTCTTGGTTGAAGATTGTTGCTCAGCATACTACAGGTAACTTCATCACCAGGTAGCTCAGTTTGGGCTGTATGAGAAAACTCTCTGTACGTGGGAGAATGGATGCGTTTTATTATTTATGCTTCAATTTCTGCTTGAATTCCTGATCTTGATTTTCCTCAGTGATGGAACTGAACCTGGGAATATAAGTTGAAATAAACCATTTCTTCCTCAAAGGTACATTTGATCATGATGTTTATCACAGTACCTGGAAGAAAAGTAAGACAATAGTGAGAGGAAGAATTTTCAGAAGGCAGATGGACTTAGTGAACACAAGATAACAGAGGATGGGATTACGAACTATGACAAGATGTATAAGAAATTGTAAAAAGGAAAAAATATTAAAAAAATAAGCATCTTAAGTTTTTTTCAAAACCAATAATCAAGAAAACTCAAATTATAGTTTCAGGGACTATTTTTAACTCTTTGGGATCCTCATGGTTTGTGAACTCTGTTTATTCAGTGGTTCCCTGAGAAACTTCATTCTCTGGGTTTTACTGTGCACATTAGCTTTGTTTGAGGCAGGTTTCAGATTTGTGATTAAAAGTATTTCCAGAATGATATTAATAGGTGTACTCTTAGAAGACCCTTCTACAGAAAAACCATTCAATTAAAAATGAAATAATGCAATTAAAAGATCAGTAAAGAAGTGGGTGTTGGAAAATGAAAGAACAGCTGGACTTAGGAAGAGAAGGGTGTTATGATGCCCTAATAGATGAAGTTGTAGAGAGGTTTTCTTTGTCCCCACTGAGTGGTGGATATTCAGCCTTCAAGAGAAGGCTATTGGATTGGGATGTGCAGTACCCTGAAAGTTGGAAGGACCATCCAAAATGGTCCACAGATCCCATAACAGAATCACATGAATCATGAAAAAGCAAGGTAGCATGATTTCTCCGAAAGATCAAAACAGTGTAACTTCTGAACTTAAAGATACTATGGCAAAATGTCAGGCAAGTAGTTCCAAATATTCAGGGCTGTACTTTAGCTGGTAAAATGCTTACTTAGCATGCTCAAAGCCCTGTGCCTAAAATCACATAGATAGCATAACTGTGCGTAACTGTAATTCTAGTTTTTAGAAAATAATCAGGAACCTCAGAAGTTCAAGTCATATCTGGCAACAGTGTTTATTCAAATTCAGTCCAGTATATACAAGGATCTTTGTCCAAACTTTTAAAATATTTCTTGTGAAAATAAAATTACACAAAAGGATCCTTTGGGTCAAAGAGGGAGGTATAGTTAGTCTAGAGTCTAGAGAATAGAATCAATGACATAAAGAAAAAAAAGGAAAAGTGAAAAAAGGAAATAAGAAAATCAAAATATAGGTTAAAAAACATCAAAATGCAGAGACAAAGAGTAGAGCAGAGACTGAAGGAAAGGGTATCCAGAAACTGCCCACCTAGGGATCCATCCCATCTGCAGACACCAGACCCAGACACTATTGCTGATGCCAAGACATGCTTGCTCACAGGGGCCTGGTATAGATGTCCCCTGATAGGCTCTGCCAGAGCCTGACCAATACATATGCGGATGCTTGCAAGCAACCATCAGACTAAGCAGGGACCCCAATGGAGGAGTTTGGGGAAGGAATGAAGGAGCTGAAGGGGTTTGCAACCCATAGGAATAACAATATCAATCAACCAGAACCCCCAGAGTTCCCAGAGACTAAACTACCAACCAAAGAGTATACAACAAAGATGGACCCATGGCTTCAGCTACATATGTAGCAAAGGGTGGCCTTATCTGGCATCAGTGGGAGGGGAGGCCCTTGGTATTGTGGAGAGTTGATACCCCAAGGTAGGGGTATGCTGGGCAGTAAGACAGGTGTGGGTAGATGGATGGGGTAGCACCTTCATAGAAACAGGAGGGCAGGAGTATGGGATAGGGGATTTGTAGAAGGGAAACCAGGAAGGGGGATTCCATTTCAAATATAAATAAATAAAATAACCAATTAAAAATTTTTTTACAAAGGGAAGAAGACAAGAGTCTACCAAAACTATGAACTATTCTTCATATCTTCCATTTTCACATGCTACTCTGCTGCTCTCTGGCAAGACTTCCAGATTGAAATTGTGAGCATGTTATTTCTGTGCCTAAATAAAGATAAGAAACAGGTGGTCAATAAACCAAATGTCTGATTCAAAAAAAAACACAACAAAAATGTGGAAGATAGAAATCAGAAGGGAAATCAGTGTCTCTGAATAAAACCCTTTAAGTAAAAATGCTGTAAATAATTATAATAAAAAACCAAACCAAGCAAACAAAATAACAAAAGCATCACCAATATATTAGCCTAAAGAGAGAAAACACCAGGAATATAGAAGTCTAAGTTTTGCATTCAAATATTAGTAAGGGAGATAAAGGAGCATGCCCGACACCTCACACCTTACTTTTCAGTGCACATTTTCCTTTTCTATCCCATGCCTTATGCTGTGTGTCCCTGAATCATATATTCCTTCAGACTTTACTGCTTATCTGCAGAGAATGACATTATCTACTGAACACCTATTAACTACCTCTTATTGATTTGCTAGGGATTTTAGCCTTTAACTCAGTGTGTGTTGTGTATGTGCACTACTGAAGTACTCAAGCTTCCACAGCCATATAGAAGCTCCCTGGCTCATAGTTCTCTTACTTCATCCTCCTCTATCTGTGTTCTCCTCTATATAATCACATTCTAATTACAACATGACTATTGTCTCCAGATTCTTGGTATTTCAACTGTGTGACCCACCCTCGTAACTACTCTGTTCTATTCACAGGAGGTTTTGTTTTTGGTTTTTGTTTGTTTAAGAGTTCTAGTCCATTGTCCCTTTACTTTGTAAGTGTCCTTAAGCCTCCTGCCCCCAGGCCACTCTAACAGAGCTTATATCTAATGACATATTGCTATAGACACCAATTGCAATACATTATCCTCTTGCATTCCTCTGGTAAATGCAGTCTTCCCAGGAAACCAGTTTTGCTTGTGGAAGATGATGTTTCTGTCTGCTTATGTAGTTAGCTGAGTGGCACTAGAAGGAAATAATAATGTTGCGCTCATGACTCCCACGCACCTAATTATTAATTGTCTACTCACCAAAATGTTTTCAAATGCCCTTCCATGTTTTTGTATCTGATAATTACAATATTACTTGTCTACTAAAATTAAAACAATAACAAGAACACCCGAACTGTCAGTCAAGGAACTGCCCTACTGTCTGCATGAATGCGATAGCCTCCTATAACTGAGCAGAATACAGCAGTCCTGCATCAAACCACATTTTTCCATACTTACTGGCTTCATATTTCTTCACTGACTTGAGGACATTACTTCTAAATCTGTACCTGAGATTTTCAAGTATCACTAGCGTATCCTCTGCACTTCCTCTAGTCCCATCATAACATAAGCATAATTATTTTTTAATGTTACAATTCAAGTTACTTTAGCTTTACTTGTCTTTAGCATGAAGCCTAAATTTTCTGCCTTCTATAACATGAAATGCCTTATAGTGCTCATAATCATTCCATGTTTCTAAGATTTATGGTTTATTCACTCTTAATCCTGTTTAATTCATCTCAGGCCTTCATCTATGCAGTGTACAGCAACCATTATCACCGGGGTGGTTTATAGGAAGCTACACAAGTCCAACATTTTACCCTCCTTGTGTTGGCTCACCCAATGCCATTCATGTTGCTTAAGGTGTGTATATTGATGTAACAACTTTAAAAATTAAGTTACTACATGTGAAAGTGATCTGGCTGCATCATCTGTCACTCCATTAATGACCAAGTTTGATTCAGTTAATCTGACTGGCTACCCAGCTTGCTTCCTCTACCCTCAACACTCTCTGTGCTTTCCTAATGTTTATGAAATGAGCTGCAGACTCATATGTCTGCTGGGTCCCCAGTTAGTAGAACAGTTTGAAGATGAGTAGGAGGTATGGTTTTGCTGGTATGTCACTGGGATGGGGCCTTGAGGTTTCAAAATCCCACAGCAGGTCCAGGCTCTCTTCTTCCTTGTGAATCATATGTGAGCACTCAGCTATTGCTCTATTGCCATGCCTGCTTGCCTGATGACATGCTTCCTGTCAGGATGAGCATGGACTAACCATCTGGAATGTAAATAAGCTCCCAACTGTTTGTGTTTAAGTTGCCAGGGTCATGGCATCTCCTAATAACAAAAGAACAGACACCTTGCCTAAGCTACACGTAGGCCAATAGACAGCCTTCCACATGGAAATAGAAGGACTTTGCTTCAAAAATCTTAAGGATCTTAACTGTGAGTCATTCATGGGGCTACCTGGAATTTCTGAGAGGGTTTCCTTATCTGACATCCACACTTCAAGCAACATTAGTTCCCCTGAATCACGTAGCTCATGAAGGAGAGTAGTTTGCACAGCAGCCTTGCCACATTCTGGGAATCACATACAATTAATAACTTTAGAGTAACTCATAAAATAAGCCATTGTAGCACATTCAAATAAGGCATTGTCTTCCTCCAGAATCCAAAGAGACCAGTAAATGAGGTACATTTACAGACACATTTACTGAGATATTTGGACAATACTCAGACCACTATAAACTTGAAAGGCGTGGTAAGAAAATAATATTAAATCAAGAGAGATTCTATCAGGACAAAATTCCATGTTTATCATGGTTGAAGAGTTGTCTAGAGCAGCAGATCTTAAATTTAAGCCTACTAAACAACCACCTGGAGGGCTTTTTGGCCTTCTTGTGTCATAGTCCCACATCCCAATTTCAGTTTTAGTAGGCAGGATGGAGCTGCAGAATTTGAAGTTCCATTAAGCCTGAAGGTGCTACTGATGCAGGGACTACTCTGTGAGAAACACTTGAAACACTTACATGAAGACTT
Organism: Rattus norvegicus; assembly: GCF_021556685.1. NCBI lineage: Eukaryota > Metazoa > Chordata > Mammalia > Rodentia > Muridae > Rattus > Rattus norvegicus. The sequence goes on from NC_141538.1 coordinate 15,560,935, forward strand.
TGTATCAGAAGCAAATTTTACATTGATGTGATCTGTTATTGACAATGGTTTCTGATCTTCTTATATGGGTAAGAGATTGCTAGCCTGTGCAGAAGAGAAGTTAGCAGTAATCAGACTCAAAGTGGAGAGGAACCGATTGAGACTCAGTATCTGTGTGATAATTTCACTTGTGCATGGGTACCTCAGAGCATTTATCATATTCCAGAAGAAAAGACATGGCAGTAAGTGTGAAAATTGAATATTTTAACCCTAATATAGTTTCATTCTAAAAAAATTCACAAAATAGAGAGGACTTAAATTTGATTTCCGTAGAAGTTCTAAAGATAAAGGTTCTTTTCATCCTTGACATAAATTTAAGTTAAACTCTGTCTGGTTAATTCTCCTGCATTGAATGATTTAAGGAAGGTTATTTTTGTGAACAAGAGAAAACAGTTGTTTTATATTAGGTTTTTCTTATTTTATAATTTTAAATTGAATTATTCTTAACAGATTTATTGTTGTACCCATTTATTCATTGATCTACTTAATAAATATTACAGAACATCTATTGTATTCCAACAGCTATGATTAAAAAAAACAAATGCTGTATAATTCACTGTATTCAAAAGTGCACAGTCTAATTATTTTACAACTGAGCCTTCCTCTTCTACTTCTTTCTGTAACCATTTTAAATTTAATTAAGCAAATTCTCATATCTAATGCAAAATGCAAATCAATCATATTTTCTGGTTATCTCCATGATGACGGAGTTCAATTACAATGAAGATGGTGAGACACATGCAGCATGTTGTCTGCTCACAACTCAGAGTCATTAAATAGTCAGAGAGTGGGGACACGAGCAACTTCTGGAAATCAGTTTCAAATGCATGGCAACAGTTGTAAATTGTTTCTCCTGGGGAAAAAATAAGACTTAATCATCAGTATTTGACCTGTTCCGTTATTAATGACCTTCTTCATTGGAAACCAAGAGAGAAAAGTATCAGTATTTCTTTTAAAAATAAAAATTACTAGTGACTTTCAGAAGTAAATTGTTTCAATAAAGCATCTTGCACACTCTTGTAGAAGCCTTGCAAACTATTTCACCATCTCCTGTTGACAAACAGCAAGGTGCTCTGCCCAGCACAGGGATGGCATGCTTGGTCATTTGGGGCCTGCAGTCCACCTGACTCAAGAAATAGGGCAGTCACCTGTTCCTTTTATCTACACGGGGAGAAAAGCAGCTTGAGTATATGAAGGGGAGAGATGGCCTGGAAAGATAATAAGGTTGAACTGGACTGGGGAAAAGGTGAAAATACCCACAGACTGTCTGTTATTGCAGCGAAGCACATGACTGGCCAGGTGTTTGCAGAAGCAGAAGCAGAAGCACTCATTGTTGTTTTCTTTAACTATGATTTTTTTCCCTTTGCATGCAAGTGACAGTTTCAGTTTTTCCTGTCAATGTCTTTCTTGCTTAACTTCTAAATGGTCATTAGAAAATGAAGCTAATAGATTAATCTTTTTCTTTTTGTCAAAGATAGTGTGATAAGGGTTCATTTCTTTGTATTTGTGTTTGTTGTATGAGGCTATAATTTTTTACAAGGACGAAAACGAAACCTCTGCCCTAATCCTTTATGATCAGTCTGTACCAATTTGATTATGGTTAGATAACTAAGACTGTACTCTAAAGCATTTTTATTTTCATACTGGATCTCTAAAAGCAACATTATGAGTAAAAGCAGAACACTGTTTTGTAAGTGATATTAATTCTGAAACATTAGGTACTTGGCACAGCTTGATCCTAACTTCCAAACAAATCTGTATCATCTCGTTTTGAAGAGAGGATACTTTGTTAGCCAAGCAAACCTTGCTGTGTTATGCTGTAATTTCATTTAGAAGCTTGAATGTACATAGAGTTGGGAGGGACAGCCTCTACATATGAGGCTACAGAGACCAGTTACTGTTCACTGTCTAGCCTTTTCAGTGCATTAGGATGTTGTGACAAAAGGGAGATTTCCAAGTGTGGCACACACTGTTTTCATTGTTTAAGATTTACTGAGAGAGGGGCATGGAGTCAGAAACTTTGAGAGAAGCTAAGTGGGATTGAGCTAGCCAGCCAGGGGTCTAGCCATGGACACCAGAGAGCTCCTGGGTTGTCAGAACTTTAAAGAAAGGAGCTGTAGCATTAGAACTTTTCCCTTTGATATTTGTAATGTTATTAATAATTTTGTTCTTTATAAAAGTTGGTGTTAAGAGACTCTAATGACCTAGACTAGAAGAAGCTCAAACACTCAGATCCTTGTGAACATGAGAAATTTACGTGCTCCTTTGCTTCTTTGTAATTTCACTGGTAAAACCCATGGTTTGCTTCTTCCACTGCTACAGCCTTCAAATTAGGCATTTAGGCAAAAGTTAGCAATCTCTCAGGGACATGACAAAATCGTCTCTACCTACTAAAGGGAAACATTCTTCTTATCCTCCGCATATGCCTGGGGTACCCATTAGCATATCAAGGTCTATGCTAGCTTCAAGCACTATAGGTACTCCAAGTATCTACTATATACATTAAAGTCTTCTAACCCAGTTTATAGGATATACTCCTCTAAGGTACCTAGAAATTCCACGCACCAACCTCATTCCTACCCCACCCCCATCCCATTTCCCCAAGAGATAGACTTAACAGTTTAGAAAAAAAAACATTTTTCTTGTTAGCATGTTCTAAGGATGTTCCTACTAATATATTTTATTAAAACATCAATTTTAAAGAAAATGATGTTTTGATATCAATAGTTTACATGTAGAACTTAATTCATCTAATGTTAGTAATCAGACATCTCCATGGCCAGCCTAAGAGACTCAGCATATCAGGGCAGTCATCACTTGCTGCCCACAGGTGACAGATTCCCATTGTCACCTTGCATTGAATGTCATCCTTTGCATGTGCCACTTCACCATTAAAGGTCACCCTTCTCATCCCTTTTCCCCTTTTTCCTCTACCTAGGGGCAGCCTCTTGCCTCCTTCCCTCCCCTTTTAATGAACGTCCCATGTGTGAGACCTGTCATTTGGTGTGAGTGTGAATTTTGCTGCTTTGATTCAACACTGAGCCTATTAATGTTTAAGTTGAATTGATTGTAGAAATGCAACTGGGTATAAAGTTGCTATCTTCACTAGTGGCTTTTTAGCAGTCAACACTCTGGAATTTGCAGGAATCATTCAAGGAAATCATAGTGTACACCTACTTGAGAGACCCAGTATCCATAAGCACTTTGGACCAAGTATAATGTGCTCACACAGTAGTCAGATTTAATATTCTTTTGATGGCAAATGAAGCTTAGCATGTAGCAGATGTTAATCCTGCATTAACCAGAAAATAACCAGCTCCACCATTTTGAGCCAAATCTAAAGCAAGCATTTATTAAATAGTATATACTGACAAACAGATGGACTTGAGTCATGACCATTCCCTGTAACTTACCAGCTGGAATGGCCTCAATCCACATGTTTCAGAAGCTTATAAGAACAAACTTATAGGCCAACTTACTTTCCCATGAGACTTTGATACTTTCTTTTGTGGGAGGTTATTAGGGTTGAAGGGTGGATATGAAAAAAGGGGGAAATGACTGTGATTAAGGTACAGGATGTGAAATTTCTAAAGAATCAATAATCTCAGCATGGAGAGCAGAAGACACAGTGCCCAGTCTTTAGTCAAACAGATATTGCCAAATTATTGCTATTGGGAGGATAGTTGGTTTTTGAGAAGACAATCTATCAAGATTATGTAGAGCAATGGTTTTCAACCAGTAAATCATTAACCTTTTGGGGTCAAATGACACTTTCACAGGGTTTTCCTAAAATCATTGGAAAACACATATTTACATTACCATTCATAATAGTAGCAAAATTGCAGTTATGAAGTAGCAATAAATATAACTTTATGGATGGGGGTCACCAAAACATGAGCAAGTGTATGAAATGTTTGCATCATTAGGATGGTTGAGAACCATTGGTGCAAACTGGACTTCTAGGTTAAAAAAAAGAGAGAGGACACAAAGCTGAGTCAGTAGAAAAGTGAAGGTAGATTTTAGCTTAATTAGAATGAGGTAAATATGATCAAAACACATTGTGTTAAATTCTCAATGAGCCAAAAAAGCAAAACACCATCACCACCACCACCATCACTGCCACTGCCACCACCATCACTACCACCAGTACCTCTAGGGAAGCTATTTGTGTGGTATATTGAATTAAAATCTGTGGAAGTAAATCATTTGCTTTACTGGTTTATTTTATTTGGAGCTAAAAGTCTATAGTTATAAGAGACCAGCATTATGAGGTTGAAATCTTGGAAGTATTACCTTAGGATCAGAAGTTGAGGCTCAGTGGGGACCAGTGGCAGATAATATATAAATATTTCTTACATTGTACTGATTTTGAAGATCCGAAGGGGCCATGAATGTCAGCTGGGTCTTGGCACTGTGTAGCAGGATCAGAGTCCTTGAAACGAGGCAAGGAGAGGTCACTGGTGAAGGTACAGCCTCAGTTGCAGTGACCAAAAGTATCATGCAGAGAATGACAAGTTTGGCTACCACATGATATACAGAGTTACCATCTATTAGGAGAGTCCATTGATGAAGGTGTAACCTCAGTTTTAGTGTATGGCCCAACATATAGTCGATGTCAGGGCTGTGGTGTGAACATCATAAACAATGGCAGATGTGGAATAGAGCCAGCCTAAACCTATAAGGCAACTTATCTGCTAAATATGGATGAAAAAATCATGAAAGTGGAGTCCCCCAAATCTGCTGTAGTCCAGGAGATCATAAGTGAGCTCCAGAAGCCAGATATTAAGCTTCAAACTTTGATTATTGGTTTTGCCTTGTTCAGTTTGTGACTGTGCCGTAGTCCTGCTCAATGGAATAAAAAAAAAAAACAAAACTATGTAACTTGTATTGAATTTCATAGGAGGCCATGGTTAGGAGCCTTGGGCTTCTAAAGAGAACTTGAGATTTTTAAATAGTTGGAATTTTAAAAATAACTGTGTGATTGTTAAAGCTATACTTTTTATGTGATCTTTGGGACAATTACGGCTGTATAATGATGTGCTTTTGTGTCAAGTTGATTTACGATCAGTTATGCTGGTTTATTTTGGTCAACTTCATACGAACTAGAATCTCCTGGGTTTAGGAAACCTCTACTGAGGAGCGTCTCCATCTGATTGGTCTTGGGCTTACCAGTGGAGCATTTTCTTGATTCATTGTCCATTTGGGAGGGCACAACTACTGTGGGTAGTACCACCGCTCAACAACTATTCTTGAATTATATAAGAAAGTAAGCCAAGCATATCATAAAAGCAAACCATTAAGCATCATTTCTCAATGGCCTCTGCTTTATTTCCTGATGTTAGATGTCTCCCTCAGGCTTCTATCCTGGCTACCTTAAGTGATGGACTATAATTTTGTGCTGAAATAAGCATTTTCCTCATTAAGTTACCTTTGCTTAGCTTGTTATTAGCAAAGGACAAGCAAACAAGCTCACAAGACACACCACCATCATGATCAGATTTGGATCAGAAAGGTATGTTACAGCAAGACCTTTGCTTTTGCCTTTTAGTATAACGAGAAGATCACTTTGTTGTTTAGGTGGATATAACTATTGAATCATAGGGGATTAGGTCTCATAGTCCAATGTGGTTATAGGAAAGCAAGTACAGAAATAAGGAGTTTAGCCTTATATTCAGGTGGAATGCAGAAGCCCTGGGAGATTCACAGCTGGAGCATCTGTTTCTGTGAACTTGGAAGCCATCACAGGGCTTGACTGGTTCTTCAGATGCTGTTCATAGCATGTAGTTCTCTCTGTGAGGTGTGCTAGTGGAGTGAATATGATGGATGCCCCTCTAATGCCCTAATAAGTCTCCTTCAACAGAATCTTCTTCTTTAACTAAAATACAAAGCTACAGAGTTCCTGTGTATTTTACCTGTGGTTTAAGTTTTATCATTAACTTCTATTTTAGAGAATATTGATTCTGAAATGAATTGTGTGCATAAAGATTCAACTCCAGGGCTTCTGTAGGGAGAATGCAGACTTGTAGAACAGGGGTAAAGCAGATGCAAAACTTCATTTGGTCAACTATTCTACCACTGTTTGGTCCTTTCATGGATTCTGTTGTCACAGATATATAGCCTCATTTGCCTATGTGATTGCATGTGGAACAAAGAAACACTACGTCTCTCAGTCATACCTGCTACCTTCTAGTCACCCTAAGCTTGTCAGCTCTGTTGACATTTCTAGTCCTTATTAGTTCAGTTCCCTTAGCAACTCCACTTATAATATGAAAACTCTTTCCTATTTGTTAATTTGCTCATTTTATTAAGTATCAGCACACTCATGGTCATCTATTTCATGACGTGGGTTTTAACACAGAATTCCTTTTTTTTAGTGATCCAAAGCTCTTCTCAGATAGCTCTTCTTTTCATTCCCATTCTTCATCATACAGATATTTGAATGTATATTGATGTTTTTTAAGTATTTTTCCTAGCCCTACGCAGAAATCCATCCATGTCATGTATGTATTTCCTGTGTTTTAGAATCAGACCTTTCTCTGAGTATTCCTTGGTTATATCTTCTTTACAATGATGATATAACCAAGGCTGTAGGGGATCGGTATCTGTGGTGCTTTCTGGGTTCTGTTTTTACAAGTCCTTTAAATGGAAAAGTATAGACATGCCTGTGTGTTCTCTGTCTGTTCCACACTGAGGTCTGTAACTACTTCCCTGTGTGACCCTTTGCATTTAAGTTAATCTGAATGAGAACAGACACTAATAACTTCAATGTCACTTGTGTTACACGGCTATTTCACTTCTTTCTTATTCTCATTGGCCCTTCTCCACAGGGACAACATTCTTGTTTCAATTTGAAGAGTCAGCACCACCTTCCCACCATCCCAGCAGTGCACTAGTTGTGTGGTACTAGTTGTGTGTACCTGAATTATAATCTCTCAGTCTGATTCCTCCAGGAGGTTTCCTCACTCGTAATATTCCTTTTTAATTTTCATGAGTTACTTATTGTTGTCCTTCCTAGCTTGTAGATTCCGGGATTCCAGGCTGTGCCAGCATGCCTGGCTATGCATTGTTTCACTTTATGTTCTGTGCTCTCTGAATCATAGATGACACCATGTAATCAAAGTTGTTTGAGCACACAGAATGACTGTACTGATTTAAATACTATTCTGTATGCCCTTCTCTGCTTGGCTCAACCATTTGCCTTCCTCCCTTTTCATAGAGTTATTGAGCTTTATTTTTTAATCACCTCACTTTTGTTTTTCTAGAATGAGATGTAATATGCCATGAGTAATTTGTAGTTTTTCTCAGACTGGTTTCTTTTCACCCATCAATACGTTATTTACCCAATATCTTCACAATTTGCTAGTCCATTCCCTTTATTGCTGAATTCCCTTTATTGCTAGAGAAGAAGCTAGCCAAACATCTAGTTTACTTCAATGTACTTTATTTCAATGTTCGTAGGCAGTGAATAACTTGGTAGAAGGAGCATTATCTTTGGAAATAAGTTTTCAAATGGCACTGTTAAATATGCAGAAGTACAACACATACATCATGGAGAAAGGCTGTTCTCTAGCTTGGGAAGATTTTTTTCAAACTGTCTTCCAAAATGGCTCTATTCTTTTTGCTCATACTGGCATCTGGATATTTGTTTGTTTGTTTTGAGACTGGATATAACTATGGAACTCTCTCTCGGAATTTTTTTCTTGTACCATTAGGTCAACCCTTTCTAACAGGCATCTATCTAACAGTGGTATCTCCTTGCTTAAATTTGACACCCTTTATTGAATAACAGTTGACGAGCAAATTTTAATATGTTTGTTTGCTAGCTGTCTGCATAGTATCACCTGTGACATGTTCTTCAGACCCTGGACGCATTTAAACATAGATTGCTTAGTTCTTCGGGTATTTAATGACTCATTTTAAGGGTTTATAACCAATCGTCTATCATTCAGGAGTATTAAGATGGTTTTACTGAGCTATACTTAGTCTCAATTTTTAATGTCATCCTTTTAAGGGCAAATTTTTAATAGAACAACCCAATTTTATAATGATTCCTTTCAATTTCTGGAGTTATAACTGCATTTTCTTCTGTATTTTCCTATAGAGATGCTGTGACTGTCTCTTTGTTATATGTGTGTACCCTATGGTGAGTCTTATCTTCCATGTATGATCTCATTCTAGGTCCAGGGTTTTTTTGCTCTCATCTTGGTCATGTGGACATTACTTACCAGTCTTTGTTAAAGAGACTATTAATGAATCTTTGTTACTTGACTATGAGTTAGGTCACTCACTGTTGAGTCTGTTTCTGTATTTTAATCAGCTTCATTGACCTGTGTCTATTTTTTGCCAATAGCCAGCCTTCTTAATAAAGCTTTATTTGAACATTACTTAATATGAATCTCTCTCTTCCCTCTCCTCTTTCTCCTCCTCTTCCCCTCCTCTTCCCCTGATCCCCCTAAATTATTTTGTCTACTCTTCCTCTTTGATTCTTTTAGATAAACAACAGGCAATTCATAACTACTTAGTAAAGAATTCACTGGGAGTGCAAGCAGGAGTGTTTGGTTGAGTCTGCAGAGAGTTTCAGAGAATTGGCATCTCAGCAGTATTGGGACTTCTAGCCCAAGAAGAACACTGGGCCATAAATTCTGTATTTCCTTCTACTGATGTTATATGTTTTTATTAAAATTACAACTGGGTACTTCTTTCATAAACAACTTGGGAAAGGAAATATTAATTGTGGCTCATGGTATCAGAAAATTCACCCATAGTAGTTTTTGTTTTCATTGATTCTGAACTCATGCTGAAGCTGAACTTCATGGGGATAGGAATATATGGCTGATTAGAAGCAGAAATTCAGAAGGCTCAGGACTCAGGTATATCTTTTAAAGGCTCACCCAACATTCAGCGAGGCCCCACTCCTCAGCTTGTATTTACTACCTTCCAGTATGCTACGCATTAATATTGTGCCAGGAAGCATTCATGAACCCCAAAAGATCATCAAAGAGTCATTTCTGATGTAATCTTACTAGGGTCTTATTATTATAAATTTGAGTTTGGGCTTACTTAATGCTGACCTACAGGATGGTTTGTTGAAGCAGCCCTGAATCCTCATTAGGACAGGATTTTATAGGAAAATGGGAGCAAACAAGGGGTCTCTAGCCTGGCAAGCATCTAATAAAATGACTATTGTAATGATGGACATATGGGTGCTCTAAAGCAAATCCATGGATAAAAGTAAATAGCCTGAAAGTACATCTGAAACAATCTGACTAATCTTTGATTGACTGTTGCTAGGAAGTAGCTAGGGAGTAACTCTGGGGTATGGGCCAAGGATAAGCCACTGGGTTCTTCCTGCTACTTGGGTGCATATTGGGTTCAGCTGCAAGTCAAGCTCCCAGGCTCTTCTTTTTATCTTTCTTTTAAGATGGAGTCTGGTCCCAAGATGGAGTAGGTTTGGCCTCTCATTCCCTCCTTTCTCTGGTAACTAGAAGGCTGAAACATGATACTTCCTGAAGCTTGAGGCTTTGTTATGGGTGGACTGGTAGTAACTTTTTATATCAGGATCTATTGTTTGTCTCATTCTATCGTAATGTTTTATAACATCAGGGAGGAAGTTTACACCTTGGCAGCATGTCTTCTAAGTGCTTTTTGCTTTTATAGATATAGTTTCATTTTTGTTACAGAAAGTCTCAGTCCAACCTGAAAAGGCATCTATAAACATCAGTAAATATTTATATCTACATTTTTCTGGTTTACCTCTGTGAAGTCTGTCTCCCAGTAGGCTCCAGGCTTTGTGTCTCTGAATCTATTATTGTTTTTTTTTGGGGGGGGGCGGGAGGGAGGAAGGCTTTATAGTTCTTGACAATCTCAGCTATCTTTTGGTTGGTATCTATAATTCTAAAATTAGCATGTCAGATCAAATACTGCATTCTCTGGATGCCCATGTGGGAAGAGTACTAGATCTTTTGAAGTATGTAAAGTCTCATTTTTTTTCCTGGCACAAAGAATTTTTAATCTGCTGTTCTCCACCATCCATCACAATATTGAGACAATGGCAAATCTCTAGATCATACCATATTTGAATATTTAGTATGGTCCGGGAGCATAGGATTCCCTAGATCCAGGGAAGTCAGGGGCAAGAGAGTTCTGATTTCTAGGGCAACATGACAGGCTGCTTGATCTGCCCTTTTGTTGCCCTCTGGAACTGGGTCTTTCCCTTTCTGGTGTCCTGAGCAATGGATGATGGCCAGGTTTTTAGACCCCCATAGAACTTCTTACTACATTTAGCAAGCCTTAATAGCAGGGATCACACACCCCATCTGTAGTGAACATTTTGTATTTAAATGCTAAAACTAAATCTGTGTCCTGTGACTTTGTCTTATGCAAGCAAGGTTTTGGTTCCAGAATATGTTGCAAAGGAAAGAAAGGTTCAATTTCTTGGAACTGACTAATAATTATATCATTGAAAAACAGAAACAATCTTCTAAAAATTCTAATCTTATTATAAACTTATTGTCTTATTGTCCTAACATCCATAATACTGCCAAATTGCAGTAACAAAAGATCAAATCATTCATTTGTTTCCTACATTAGTGGAGAAAATTCAATTCTTTCGCTCAGGTCCTGCCATTTCTTGCATGTAATCTTTACTGTTCCGAACAAGTGTTAGGTTTTTATTGCTTTCCATGTGTATTCTGCCGTGTCATTGGACTTTGCAACGTTAAGTCTAATGAGGCAGTAGATTTTATTACTTATCTTTGAATGTCAAACAAGATTTTTGTTCCACAGTTGTGGTACATATTTTTTTTTGTTATTGGATTTTATTGTTGATATTTTGTATAAAAGTAAACATCTATAGTCACAAGAGATACTGACCCTTGTGTTTCCTTTTCTGTCCAATTGCTTTTGTTACTAGAGTAGTCCCAGCTTCAACGAAAGAGTTAAAAATCATGCTTTTGCTTTAATTTTTTTGAGAATGTAGAGATTTGACTTTGTTTATTAGTTATTTGGTAGATTGCCCAGAGATACTAATTTTTGAAAGTGATGCATTGCTTCAGTTTCCTATTTATTATTTCTCTCATATATCTATCATAATTTAATATATGTATCATAAAATAAATGTACATTCTCTATTAGTTTTATTATGTGTCATATTTCAAAAATTGATTTTTATCTAGACCATCACATTTATGAGTATATGCTCCACTTGGACTCCATGGATTTTCTTTGATCTAACAGAGTAATAAGCCGATCTTTGTATTTGACATTAAACATTTCTTTCTTTGTCCTTGAATAACCTGCCCACAGGCTCATTATTCTGATTAGTTTTATCGACACTTTTAAAGAAGGAACTTCAATTGAAAAAAAAAATGCTCCCACTAGATTAGCCTTTGTATAAGCCTGTGGTACAATTTCTTATTTAGTGATAAGGAAGATCCATGACCATTGTGGGTAGCACTCTGGCCAGCCGATCCTGGGGTGTACAATGAGAAAACAAAGTGAGAAAGCCAGTAGATAGCACTCCTCCATAGCATCTGTGTTAGTTCCTGCCCTGTTTGAATTCCTCTTGAATTCCCTAGGTAATAGACTGTGATAAGCTGAAACCCTTTGCCCCAAAGGTACTTTTGGTTATGCTTCTTTTATTATAGTGGTAGAAATCCATAGGACAATTATCAAATTGTTTGTTTCAAAGAACAGTTGTTGATTTTATTCTATCATTTTCCTCTTTTCTGCTCTATTGCTTTTGGCTCTAACTTTTATAACCACGTTTCTTAAATTGCTTTAAACTTACATGGCTTGTCTTTCTGTAATTTTCCCAGGTGCATATTTAGGGACCATTTTATGTCATTCTTCTTTTAATCAATGCATTGCAATGCTATCATTTTCCCTCTAACAACTGTATCCCATCATCTTTCGATCAAACACACATGTAAGTTTCTTTCTTTTATTTGTCCTTTACATTATTTTGTAGTTTATGGATAGGGTGGACAAAGAGTATTTATTCTTTACCAAACACTAAGACAAACCTATCCATCATTTTTATAGAGATGTTATTATGATTTTAATGTTATCTGAAGGCATGCTTTTACTGTCTTTAGAAGGTAGCAAGTGTTTTGTTTCCTGTTATGGTCTGCCTCAATGAATGTTTCACAAAAACTAGACTAGAGTGGATACATTTCATGCAGCACTGTCCATGTCAATAGCATCCTCCCCATACCAGACTTGCAAATTTGCTGTTGTAGAAGAGGGTGAGTTGTGAACAGCAGCTTACTTATCTATTAGATTTTTTTTGAAGCTTCTTAAGTTTTCAGAATTGGTATTTAATTTTGAAGAGCAAGGGTGTTCTTCAACAAATGATCTTAGGGAAAACACTATTTTTTCCTCGTAATTTTCCATTTTAATGGCTGTTTAAATATCCATGTCAGCTTTCCTTTGATTCACTGCACTGAGATCACTTCATTGTTTGAGCTTCTAATGAGAACATATCATATTCATTTATGTAAAGTGATAATTTTCATAATTTGAGTTGAGTTTTTGTTTGACTATTTGAGTTTGGTCTTCTCTATGCCTGTTTTTTTTAACTTGAAATATTTAGACCATACAAACATAAAATGATTTTTGATTGTCTTCAGTTATATCTACTATCCCTGTGGAAATTCAACATTAATTGTTTTGGGTCCTTTCCCCCCCAAGTTGTCTGGTTTCAGATACACATACCCAGCATACAAACAATATTCACTGTTTACAAAAATTTAATTGATGTGCTAGGGTTTCTAATTTATATTCACGATAATTTCACAGGATGAAATGTCATCTGATTTGATTTGCAGGTCCTGTACTGTAGTGTGTCTGCCTTCCTCACACATGTCCCTCACGATTCATGTTGTTCATTTTACTTCTTTATAGACTATTCTCTCCAAGTACATTGTTACAATTTTTTTTTTAAAACTTGGAATTGCAGTGGAATAGATGAAAGAGTAAGTAGGAGATGTGATCTACCTCATTGTTTTGCCAGCTCATGATAAGATAGGTGTGCCATACTCAGTTTAGGCTCTTCTTCCCTGGTGTTATTTTTGTACCCTCCCTTTCTGGTGGTATGTTTGTCATTTACTCACATTTGAAGGAAAAATTTCCTTGCTAAAATGCCATAAAATTTATATTTTACTATAAAAAAACTAAACACACCAGATGACAATAGTCTTGCACAGTTTTTTATAAAAAAACAAAACATAAATCTGACCCTAGTTCTTAATGATGAGGGTCATCCTCTATTTCCCATTCTGTGTTGTTATCTATGCTGTGACTACAACTTTGCTTCACCAACTGTGAAGAGCTCCCAGACATTTGGCCTCAGGATATTTTACTTATTTAAAATAAATAACTTACTGTTTCAACGACAAGCTTTGGACAAATGGCTATCCGTATATTAGTTTTGCAGTTTTTGAATCTGCCATGTCCTTTGATTCTTTGTTAAAGTTTGGTGCTTTGCATCAAGTGGCCATGCGGTTCAGCTTCTTTAGAAGAGTTTAGCCTTGGGTCCACCAGTATCTCCTCCAGTTGGGTTGACCTTCCTTGTCTGCATCTGCTCATTTTTCCAGACTTAGACAGCCATTTCTGAGATGGTCCAGTGAGCCACTGATTCGAGTGTGCTTCAGTTTTCTATACTTTGTGCATGTCCGAGGCGAGAAAAGAAGCCGTGAACTTGTAATTATTTACCTATATTGTACATAAAAGTTTACCTGAGAAAGCATCGAACTGCTAATGTGATGAGTTTATTTTATATTATTTTTTTCTTTTAAAATTTAGGTTGTTTTTAGTTATTTTAAATTTTATCTTTTATTTTTGAATAATTAACGTCATTTCTCTATTCCTTTTTCTTCATCCAAACCATCTTATATCCTCTTTTTTTGCTCTCTTTCAAACTCATACCTCTTTTATTGTTAAATGTTGCTACACACACACACACACACACACACACACACACACACACACACACTCCTAAATGTAACCTGCTCAGTCTGAACTGTGTAATTGTACGTTTTATTCTCAGGGTTGACCATGTGGTATTGGATAAGCAATTGGTGGGCTCTTCCCTAGAGAAGTCTATTCTCCTGCTCTCAGTATTCTATAGTGGCCTTTAGTTATTTGTGTAGGGTGGAGGGCTCCTGAGCTTTCCCTGTTTACATTAGTATGTCTATTTGTGCCATCTCATTAAGCTCATTTTTAGGCAATTATGTTGGAGAGACTTTATGAGTGTAGTTTCTGACATTACTAGGAGACATAATTTCATAGCAGTCTCCCTGCTTCTCAAGTTCTTAGAATATTTCTTCCCACTTTTCTGCAATGTTCCCTCTGCCTAAGGTACTGGAGTCTTTTATAGATCTATTCATTGGAACTGAGCCCACATCTATGCATTTTGATTAGTTGTGCTTTCCTGTAATTTGCTCCATCTCCTTCAAAAGAAGTTTCCTTGATGAGGAATGAAGACTACACTCATCTGTGAGCATAAAGACTAAGGTTTAAAATATAGATAGGGATTGTGCTGGTTAAGTAAAATGATGGCTGTAGGTTCTCCTCCATGATCTATGACTTAACTACATATTTGACTAGACTTTTAGGCTCAGACATGACTTCCGTCTTGTTGAATGGGTCTTAAGTTTAACTAAACTATTGTACAATATTTGATCATGCTATGAACTCTGAGATTGTCTTATTTAATGGAAAAATCTGGTTTTAGTTGTGGTGTGGCTTAGCCCAAGCTCATTCCTTTAATCCAAGAGTTTTCTGTTTATCATAAACAGAATTAAATAAATACAATCATAGGTCAAGAGGCAGAGCAAGCAAGAACTTGATAGGGAATGAAAATAAGAAAAACTATAGAAAGTAAGAGGGAGCCAGGAGGTTGGAGAGAGAGAAACACAGGCAGTAGGAGGAAGGGAAATTGAGTTTGAAGGGTTTTTTGAAATGAGTATGGACAAAGAGAGCTTCTTTTGTGAGGACCGATGAGGAAGTTTAGCTGGATTCTTTCTCTGCCTCTTTGAGCTAGCAGGCTTTCACCTCAGCATCTGGCTCCTGAGGCTTTATTGGCACAATCGAATAGAGAGATGTTGGTTGACACCAAGTAGATATTCATGTGACTACTGAATGCATAGGACTGTGTTTCCATGCTGGTAATTGTGGTTCATAGGCATCATGGGTGGGTAGGACTATTGTTTGTCTCCCTTCTTTGGAATCTTGCTTAGTGCCCTCTGAATATAATACTAAGAGAAGAAACATTCAGGTCAGTTGAAGCTCAGGTCCCCAGGGACATGTGCCATTTGCACGGTGTCTGCTGCACTATTTATAATAGCCTGAAGCTGGAAAGAACCCAGATGCCCTTCAGCAGAGGAATGGATACAGAAAATGTGGTACATCTACACAATGGAATATTACTCAGCTATCAAAAACAACGAGTTTATGAAATTCTTAGGCAAATGGTTGGAACTGGAAAATATCATCCTGAGTGAGCTAACCCACTCACAGAAAGACATACATGGTATGCACTCATTGATAAGTGGCTATTAGCCCAAATGCTTGAATTACCCTAGATCCCTAGAACAAAGGAAACTCAAGACGGATGATCAAAATGTGAATGCTTCACTCCTTCTTTAAATGAGGAAAAAGAATACCCTTGGCAGGGAAGGGAGAGGCAAAGATTAAAACAGAGACTGAAGGAACACCCATTCAGAGCCTGCCCCACAGGTGGCCCATACATATACAGCCACCCAATTAGACAAGATGGATGAAGCAAAGAAGTGCAGACCGACAGGAGCCGGATGTAGATCGCTCCTGAGAGACACAGCCAGAATACAGCAAATACAGAGGCGAATGCCAGCAGCAAACCACTGAACTGAGAATAGGTCCCCCGTTGAAGGAATCAGAGAAAGAACTGGAAGAGCTTGAAGGTGCTCGAGACCCCAAAAGTACAACAATGTCAAGCAAGCAGAGCTTCCAGGGACTAAGCCACTACCTAAAGACTATACATGGACTGACCCTGGACTCTGTCCCCATAGGTAGCAATGAATATCCTAGTAAGAGCACCAGTGGAAGGGGAAGCCCTGGGTCCTGCTAAGACTGAACCCCCAGTGAACTAGACTATGCGGGGAGGGTGGCAATGGGGGGAGGTTTGGGAGGGGAACACCCACAAGGAAGGGGAGGGGGAGGGTGATGTCTGTCCGGAAACCGGGAAAGGGAATAACACTTGAAATGTATATAAGAAATACTCAAGATAATAAAAAAAATAAAAAAATAAAAAAAAAGAAGAAAATAAAAAAAAAAAAAAGAATTGGCTTCCTCATCTTGGGGACCATCACAGGCAATAGCAATAGAGTGTAAGTTTTTAAAGTCTCTTGGATAACTTTAATCAACAGCACAAAAGAGGAACTCATGTCGAGTGTGGAGTTTTTGTTAGGTATCTTTAGCTGTAGGAAGAAGCACTGTCAGCCCAGATGAGAACAGTTCATTTAAACTATGTATGTATGTTTATATTCCGCGTTATCTGTATTATAGTATGTTTCCTTATGACTTTTTCAGATAGCCCTTTGGTATTCCACTCTCCCATTTCCTTCGAAATCCATATTACACTCTACTCCCCAGTTAAAGCCCTGTCATTTCATATTTTCCAGATCAGATTACTGTGCCCTCTCCATTGCTCCTGCAAAGATCCTGGCAATGATCCCTTTGCACTTTCCTAGTTTCTCCAGTTACTTCCCACTCTTTATATACATCTGAAGTTTGAAGCTAGGAGTCTTTTATGAGAAAGAATATATGTAACCTTTGTCTTTCTGGCTCTTTTCTAGTCCTATCCATTTACTTGAAAAGTTTTATTTTCTTTATAGGTGAATAGTATTCTGTACAGTGCTTGCACCACATTGTCATTATCCATTTGACTGATGAAGGATATTAAGGCTGTTTCCATTTCCTAGTTATTATGAATAGAGTAATAGTGGCCATAGCTATGTAAGTATCTTTGCAATAGGATGTTGAGTTCTTTGGGTATATGGCAAGGAGTAGTATAGCTATGATGTTTAATAGCAACATTTAGATTTTTCTTCCTGAATGCATTCTTTCTATAAGACCTAAATGTTATAAATGAAATTCCATTGGTTCTTAGAATGAGAAAATAGGGTTCACCCAGGGTTAATTAAAGGTTTAATTCATTGCACTATACTTTCTAAGCTAGTTGGTAGATATTTGCATATCTAGTTGCTACAAATGTATGTCTATAATGTATGCACATGCATAATTTGTATTTGCAATTAAATCTTATAATAATTTTAATGAAAAATAGCACAACATTTTTTAGTTTAAAATGGTTTATGAAAGGAAATAAGAAGACGAGAATGTCTACATGATGTCGATACAATATTGCAGCATATTTATTATTTTTCAACCTAATAAATATGTTGTTACTGATGATCTTTATAAAGGGCAATCCTGCCTTGGTGACCTTTCAGTTTCAAGAAATTCAAAAACTAAAGTGACGGTCTCTGGGGGAAAAGTAGCTGTTGTATTTGGTGTACAGACATGAACATTAAAGCTAAATTCAACAATACTTTAGTACATTCAAGTAAAACCTGTGAATGTCTGGATCCTACTAATTAAGAATGCTTGGTGAAGTAAGCATTCTTCTCTGTGAATGTATACAGTTGAGACATTTTTCTTTTAATGAAGATTTTCTAATTTTCATATTTTATATTATTTACATTCTGAAGAAACCCTTTTTTTGTTAATGAATGAAATTCTGAGATGAAGTCAAGGGAAATATTCATTGTTTGGATTCAAATATTGCTTCTGTGAATTATCTGAGAGTATTTATTTTCCATTGCCAGCCCTGTGTCTCTAAACACCCAGATGTGAATGATCTATATTTCAAGTATATTTTTGTAGACTTTCAAAATATTGCATGAATACAAAAATAAATGTTGTAAACAAATTTATTTAATTGTAAAATCAAGTAGAAATTCTTTTCTTTTTTTTTTTTTTCGGAGCTGGGGATCGAACCCAGGGTCTTGGGCTTGCTAGGCAAGTGCTCTACCTCTGAGCTAAATCCCCAACCAAGTAGAAATTCTTAATGATATACTTAATTTTAAAATAGAGCTATAGTATATGAAAATGATAGGGAATTTCCAAACTTGAGTTGTAAAAGAAATCTAAAATTTTATCAATTATCTCAGACTAGTATGTGGTTTTATAAACACAGCTTAAAAACAAAATTGATTTTATGGTGCTTTGATAAAAATAAGTGACAGGATTAAAAAAAATCAGCCAGATTAGCAGCCAAGTTGTACATATGTAGTGTTGACTTTGCTTATGTTAGAAATTACCCTTTCTAGATGTCACTAGCATTGTGAAAGTTTCTGCAAAAGAGTTTATAGTTTTATAGTTTATAGTTCACGGTTTATAGTCATAGTTCACAAGCCTAATATTGTACAATTGTTGAGTGGGTAATAAGGTAATAAAATTTATTCTAAAAATATATAAAATGAACTAATGAAAAATATAAAACCTTTACAAAAGGATTTTGAGGTTTCATTAGCATATGTTAATCTCAAATAATAAAAACATCATCATGAAATTTTCATATGGATGCATTATGTGTTTTAATAATACCTACCTCATCATTATTGTCATTTGGTCTCTTGCCTCTTCTTTCTCACTAGCTCTCTTTCTACATTCATGCTTTTTTCTCAGTGATTTCCATTAGTGCTATTTCTGTTATGTGTATGGGAGTTTGTTTTCAAAATATTTTCATTATTATGACAAAGTGAAATTCCAATAAAATCCCACATTATTTTTCCTTGTGTTGTTTAAAAAAAAAACCTTGGAATAGACAACTTAGTGGAGAGCAAATATTCTTTAGCTCATGTTTTAGGCTGAGTCCATATATCATCAAGGAAGGGGATGACAGAAAAAGAGTCATAGCAGCCAGGAGGAGGAGAAAGTGCAATACTGGTTCTCAGTTGGCTTGATACATTTATCTATTTACTTTACCCATTTATTTAGTCCAGCACCTTATTCCAGAGGACTCCTCATCCAAGGCAGTGAGGCTGACTAAGCTATTCCAGTTACAGCCAACACCCAAGGCCAGAAAATATGATTTAGAACTGTTATCTGTTGCTGTTTATAAATTAGGATTAATTATAAAATAAAATTAAAAACTTCAGCCTTTTGGTTCTATTTTTTGTTTTGCAAATGTTTAGTAAATACAGCCCTGAGCAAGACCAATATTAATACATAAAGCTTTGGACAAGACTAATGGGCTTTTTCCACTCTGTATGTTTCTCAAGTTGAAACTGATAATGAACTAGGTAAAAATGACAAGCTAGGCTCTGCAATAAACTACTTAATATCTCCTGAAATTCCAATAACCTCAATGAATGCAAATGGTGACAATTATAATTTGACAATATTAAAAGCAATCTAGGAAATTTACTTTCATTCAAAAGTATTTGATTTTTCATTATTCTTTTATTGTCAAATTTAATATGAACTCAGCACTCTCTAGCACATTTTCTCTGTCAGCTTTTGTTGTGATAATCAGGAAAGTCATTTAAACCAGACAGCTCTGTTGCCTGGGTAACACATTTCCTCCCTGTTGTTCATCCCATTAAAGGTAGGGGTCCATTTAGGCATGCAGAGTCTTGTGGATTTTGTTCTCTAATGGATGCTTGGGAGCCTATCACATCTGAGGAATGAACATCACTTGTAGAAGAAAGAGCTCTCTATAAAACAGCATAGGGCAGCGGGTGAAATGGGATTGAATGAATCCAGGAAAATGGTCACTCTGAGAGAACTGAGCATTCCTGAAACAAGCATTTAGATAATGTGAGATACACACAGAAACACACACCACTCAGGCTTCCCAGAGATTCATGGTCTAGTAGGAGAAAGAGAAGAGAAAGCCAAGCAAAGGCTGATAATGATTCACCACAATAAAAAATGAAACCCATCTGTTTTCCAATTTTAGTGACCCACAGTGATGTGAGAGTTCATTCATGTATCTAACATACAATGTATTCACCAAAACCTGCATATGAATATGTGTTTATGTGTATGTGTGTATATCTGTTTATGCTCTGTGGAAGTAATTTCAAATTCTAAAAGTATGTTGGGTAGAACAGATGATAGTTTGTCTATGAGGCAGCTCAATTAGTAAGAATTCAAAAGCACATTCACTTGCTTTGAACAGCTGTGTCATAAAATCAGACTGACCATTTTGAGTAGTGTTTTTCTCTGGAATAGTCTTATACATCTCTGTCAAAAGATGTGTGGGTAGCAGTACCCAGGAGGTTTAGCTGCTCTAGGCAGCAAACAACATTCCAATGATGTCTCACCATGCTCCAAACAGGAACAACTAGTCTGCCTTTCAGTTTTATGCAGCAGTGATTATGTGGTCTAGTCCTTATTTCTTCTATGCATTTGAGGTGTAAACATAGAACACCTTTACAATCTACGTGTATATACCACACCTTCTTGCTTCTGCATAGAAGGCCGTCCAGTGTATGAGTCCAAGGTTGGGGGTGGGGCAACACACAAATTCCAACAGCTTAACATCCAAGTAGTAATGTCTTTCTTTTTCTTTTATCTTTTCTTTTTATTATTCTTTAATATATTTACACTCCAGTCATTATCCCCCTCCATGTTAGCCCTCTTACTGTTCCCATCCCAAATCTCCTCACCCTGCTCTCAAAGAGGATGGTTCCATCCACCTTACCCCCACTGCACTAGACTTTCCCACTCCCTGGGGTCTCTCAAGTCTCTCAAAGGTTAGGTTTGTCTTCTCTAACTGAGGCCAGACCAGGCTGTTCTCTTCTGTATATGTGTTGGGGCTTCATATCAGCTGGTGTATGCTGCCTGGTTAGTGGCTCAGTGTCTGAGAGATCTCAGGGGTCCAGGTTAATT
This sequence comes from Rattus norvegicus, assembly GCF_021556685.1. Lineage (NCBI taxonomy): Eukaryota > Metazoa > Chordata > Mammalia > Rodentia > Muridae > Rattus > Rattus norvegicus. Next base: position 15,581,914 of record NC_141538.1, read on the forward strand.
GAGACAGTTGGTCTTCCTATAGGGTTGCCCTCCTCCTCAGCTTCTTCCAGCATTTCCCTAATTCAACCATAGGAGTCCTGGCTTCTGTCCATTGGCTGGGTGTAAATATATGCATCTGATGCTTTCAGCTGCTTGTTGGGCTCCTGTTTGTAAACACACCATAAGATCAGTAATAACCATAACATCAATAATAGTGTCAGAACTTGGGGCTTCCCCTTGAGCTAGATCCCAATTTGGGCCTGTCACTGTACCTCCTTTCCCTCAGGCTCTTCTCCATTTTTGTCCCTGCAGCTCTTTCAGACAGGAACAATTCTGTATCAGAGCTTTTGACTGTGGGATGGCAACCCCATCCCTCCACTTGATGCCCTTGATGCACTTGATGTCTTTCTACTGGAGGTAGACTCTACAAATTCCCTCTCCTCATTGTTGAGCATTTCATCAAAGGTCCCTCCCTTTGAGTCCTAAGAGTCTCTCACCTCCCAGGTCTCTGGTACATTCTAGAAGGTCCCCTACCTCCTACCTCCTGAGGTTTCCTGTTTCCATTCTTTCTGCTGGCTGTAGAGGTTTCACTTCTGTTCCCCTCAATACCTGATCATGTTCCCCTTTTCCCTGCCATGTCCCCTTTCTCTCCCAGGTCCCTCCCTCCTTCCCTCTGTCCCCTGTGATTGCTTTTTTCTCTCTCACAAGTGGGATTGAGGCATTGTCACTTGGACCCTTTGACTTGTTAGGGTATTCTGTAATTTTTCAGTTAATATTCACATATCAGTGAGTTCATACCATGCATGTCCTTTCGGGTCTGAGTTACCTCAACCAGGATGTTATTGTCTAGTACCACATTAGGCATAGCTTGAGCATAGGAGACTCCAAATCCTGCCCTCACAGTGACACACTTTTTCCAATAAGGGCACACCTATTCCAACAGGGCCACAACTCCTAATAGTGCCACTTCCTATGGGCCAAGCATTCAAAAACAGCAGTCCACCACCTTTTCAAACCATCACATTCAGTTTGTAAGTAGAGTGACGTATGTCTTTCTATTTTCTAGGTATTGCGAGATGACTTTGAGTATATTATTCTACTGCTTTATGTTTTCAGCCTTTGAACATTCCATCAGTACTACTTATACAGTAATATTTCCCTGTCCTAGTTTAAGAAGACATTTTCTCTAATTATATTTTGTTTTGGGGACCTCTTTAGTATATTTACTCTAAGCTTTGGCATTTCAAATAGCAAATGGTGCATGGTACAATGGTAAGTGATAATTTGCTAATGTGGTAGGTACACTCCTAAAACCCTGACAAAGCTTAAGAATTTGAATGGCTTAGACTTTAAATGTCCTGTAGGGCTTACATAGAAATACTTCGTTCCAAATTCTTCAGTAGAAATGTCAAGAGGTAGAGGCACAGTTATAGGAAGTTAGGCCATTGCAGAAATATCACTGAAGTGCTCTCCTGGGTTTCCTGAACTTCGGTTTATTTATTTCCAAAATACATCTCGTGACATGAATAGCTTCCTCTACTGTGTATTTCTGCCCTAGCGCACCCCTCCCCACAGGACTGAAAGCAACAATGACAACCAACCATGCACTAAATCCTAATACTGTAACCAGAGTAAGCTTTGTTTACCTTATTTGTAGCATTTCCTCTGGATTTGGAGATGAAGGAAAACAACTCTCTGGGTCCATTTTTATTTGTGAAAAGCAGGATATAGTTGTTTGGATTTTCTCTAGGGCCCAATATATAGGCCTAGAAGCTTTTCTATTGCCCATCAGAGCTGGTTGTGGATTTCTGTGGTGCTTTCCATTTGTTATGAAGAAAAGCCTTTATGATGAAGAATGAGGACTCCACTTACTTGTGGATATAAGACAGATGTAATGTAGTTAGGGCTTATGTTGGCTTAGTAAAGTGTGGATTATAGGTTTTCTTCCAAGCTCTGTTACCTTACAGATATAGAGTCATTGACAAAGTTTCCATATCACTCATTCTCTACTTCTTCCCTCTTATTTAGTAGGTTTTCTCCAGTGATAGAATAAGTCAATTTAAGTCAAAGTAAAAGTAAAAAGAAGCAAGTTTATTTAGGAACAGTTTCCCAGGAGAGTTCACAGGTCTTAGGGAACAAAACTGGAAAAAAAACTCAAAGGGAGACTATGATGGGGAAGTTTATATGAATCATAGGCAACAGAAAACAACATGTCTGTCATATGCTGGGCTTGTGCCTAGCTATGGTCATCTAGGGTGGGGGCTTGAATGGCTGGAGACCTAAAGGGATGAGGTTGGGGGAACTGTCAGGACTATTGGACTGTGCTTTCACACCTTTCCCCTCGATTTGGAGGCTTTCTGTGCCAAAGGGGTTGGAGAGAGAGGGAAGAACGAAATTTACAGGTCATGTTGGGGGCTTGGGGTGGGAGTGGGGCAAACTCCAAACAATATTCACCTAGTGACTTTTCAGGAAGACTCAATATTTTGTCAATAATCATCTATTGGAGGGTTAACTTTCTAGTTGGTTGGTTGACTAATGATTTTAAGACATGTTATACCGTGCAGGCTAGCTTCAAGCTATAGTAGTATAAGATGACCTTGCACTTCTGTTGCCTGTGCCTCCACCTACGGAATGTTTGTATTACAGGCATGCACCCAACTCTATCAAGTGTACAACAGCTTACTCGATTAGCTTTTTGTGTATTAAAGAATTTTTGAAGGAAGGTGAAGGCAATAACTCCATAGTTTTAAAAGTTGAAAAAGACTAGAGAGTAATGGTGCTGACATCTAATTTGTCATAACTGTGCTCTCTCAGATTGCTAAGATAGAACTGCATCACAGATTTTCCTGGGTAGTAGCTATTAGAACAGGTGATTAAAACTATGTTTTAGGTCTAAGATTTGATAATTTTGTCAGTTTTGAAAATATAGAAAATGCACAAGTGTATATACACACACACATGTACAACCACAACCACACACACATAAATGAATATATATATATACACATATATATGAATGAATCATAATATTGGAATGTATTTATAGATTAGAAAACAAGTTTTATCTTTTTAAAAGTTCATTTTATAGGCTAAGGAAAGGTTATGAAGAAGCGTATATTAAGACTCACCAAAAGTGAAAAGTAGTGAAAATTTTACTTTCTCTTACATGCTTTCATTCCAAAATTCATGTTAGCACAGCATTTGAACAGTTACCATTGAAGGCACAAGAGGTCAGAGGTTGATCAGATCACCAGAGTCCCTACTCATGATGATGAAGAGAGAATTTAATGCTGAATATAGAGAAAACCATCTCAAGGATAAATACAGGAAAATATATGTTTTAAATGTACTCCTGGAAAACAGTAGTAAATATACTAGTGCCAAAGAAATTATACTTTAAAATTGTTATTCAATTTAGCAGATATATTAATCTCATATAAGTAAAGTCACATCTTGATTATATTTACCAACTTAAATATTATGAATTAAAGTATGGTTAATGTCTAAATTCTGTAACATTTCATGTCAATGAGAAAAAGTGTCATGTAGCAAAATTCTAATGAAACCACATCAGCCTGAGTAGTAGTGTTCAAAAGGGGAACAGTTTTTTCCAAGCACTAAGGAGGCCCAAAGAGTAAGTGATTTTATCTGTTATGTGTCAGACTTAAATATGAAAACATCAGTTTCTGCCATTTATTGTAAACCCAGCAGTTTGTCTAACTTGCTTACAGCTTCATCCTTATAAGGATCTCTGAAGGGAATCATTTGTCTAGTCCATATAAAAAGACAAGCTAATTATAGATTTAATAGAGTACAGTATAAGCACACAAGACTGATGTTTATAATTTAACTACATAATATAGTATAGACACATGATAATCAAAGTTTGCATTATGCAAAGCACTGATTGCCTCCAATGGAAGCACAATAACACTGACAACTTTAGCAGTTCAGAGGCTAATACAATTGCCTTCTAGTCACCCTGCAGGGAGCAGGGTATTCTGAAGATGGACTATATCTGGCCCTGATCTCTGATTACACAACTGAACCAAAAGAGGAATGAGCAAGTACATCTGTGCGGATGAAGAAAGAAAATAGATTGCAGAGAATTTCTTCCTGAGCATTTCAGAAAGAAATTTGCTAGTCCAGTTTCAATACTCCAATTCTTTGTGCTTACATTGCTATTAACTGCAACTCTGTGAGTGACATCAACTATAATGAACTCCAAATTACCTCAGACCATGAAATCGGAGTTTTTATGAGTTCAAGCTTAGAAACATTATTTATTTCAGCAGGAGATAATTCTCCATAAAGTTTGGCCATGCAGCTTTTGTCAGTTTTCCTAATTTTATTTTAAAAATTGTCTTCAAATATAAATGCCCCTTTACTAAATGAGAACAGTGTTTCCAACCAATTAACCTGAATGATATATATATATATACATATACATATATATATATATATATATATATATATATATATATATATATGTAACAACCTCTTTGGGAAATATAAAGAATATAAAGACAGTTGTAGAGTACTACAAGATCTGAAAAGATAGGTGAGGTTGAAATTTTTACTTTACCTATGAATACCTTTCATCCATTCCAGGTTCTAAGGGTCCATTCCCGTTCAATTATATTTCAGCTTGGTTCAGAAGAATAACTTCATTATGATAGTTATTCACATTTACCTCATACCCCTAAATGTGGGTATTATGCAATCTTAGAGGAATAAGATCAGCTTCTTCGAAGTGTTAGAGCTCATGGATTTATTGATACTACCACATTATTTAAGTATAGAAGTTGAGGGGAAGTTTTTATAAAATTAGTGTTCTATTTGAAATATTTTTCATGGTAATATGTCTCAGTTTTATAAATTAAAAAGAAAACACAAGGAAGGCAATGAGAAAGGTAATCATCAGCCCTAATTAGCAGATGTTTCTAATAAGTGACATGGTAAGTAGTTGTAAATAACCTTTTGAAGGCAGAGAGCAGTTGGACTACAGCTGATTTGGCAAATGATGTAGACACAGTATCCTGTATGAAAAGACTTGCTGAACAATGGCTATGATATGGCACATGATACACAGAAAACAAACAAACAAATAAACAAAACAACCTCCTGTGTAGAGAACAGAGTTACAAATAGTATGATAAATTCACCACATGGAGAAGCAGTCATTCTAAGTGTTAAGAAGTAGCCAAACTGAAGTTTACTATAAGATAGTCTGTGGCATTCTACTTCACAGGGCTTCTCCAGGAAAACATTTAGGAAAAAACTTTGTGTTCTAACTGGGTGATAAGTTATTACAAGAACCTTATAAAACAAACTATAAATTTTTTAAAGGGAATATCAAATTTTAAAAGGAAGTAAGTTTCTAATGAGCAGTACAGGAAACTATTTGTGGATAATAGCTTCAAGGGGAAGCAAAGAGGGACACTAGCTTTAACTAGGAGTCTTTATGGGAATAGTGCAATTCTGTACTCTTTACAAGGGAATCCCCTCTTTCATTGATCTCAAGAGAAGCAAGTCTAGAATTCACTTAATTTCTCTTGTTTATTCTTCTCAAGAAGTTGAGAGAAAGAATCAGTAGAATTACTCAAAGCCAGAAATATTCCATGAATAAAGAAAATCTCATCACCCATGATGCAACTGTCATAAGAGGCAAGTAAATCACTAAGCATCTTGAGACACTGTAATGAGGCAAGATCAACCAAGAAGGAAGAAAGACTCCTGGTCAAAAAGTCCAATAAAGAATGATAATAACAGAAAAGTAGCTGAGTCATATTGTTAAAAGGGAAAAATAACGTTTAACCCAAAAATATTGTAGATATCAGACATGAATGTTGATTTCACCAAGAGGAAATTACTTGTGCTTGGCCTGAGACTAATCTTAAGAGACTTACACATGGTGGGTAATTAAATGCTCTAAAACTAGTCTATATAACCTGGTGTATTAACTCTATTCTTACCTGAATATTATCTAATTTTATTTTTGTAAAATCAAAGAAAAAATCTATGAGAAACTAATGTTCTGAAGTCAGACATAATGAAACTGTAGATGCCTTTATAGAATATGTGTTTTGATGTGCCAAAACCCAAGACCTATTTCCCTTGTCTTGAGAATGAAGAAACCCAGACTAGAAGCAGAAAGACCCTTTTATGTCAAATGAGCTAGTAATTACAAAAGTGGAATTTAGAAATTATTTTTTATGATCATGGAAAAAATACTTGTTATAGGTTATATTCAAACATGTTTTGTGGTCAGATAGTTAACATACCATGAAACATTTTATAGTCACTTCATTCTTGGAACAATGGAAACAATTTCTGATAGGTAATTCACAAGATTATTGAGGAAGAACAAATCGAAAGCCAGGTTGACCCTAACTAAGGACATGATTAGAGAGAACAAAAGAAAGAAATCAAAGTCTAACATTGTTTAACTAAAGTGAAAATGCAGTCAGTTGTCTCTATTACAGTTAAAGATGGTAAAATTATCAGGGTTTTATGGTGCTTTCCTACATGCCTACTACAAAAGGTCATTCCACTGACTTGTGTATAACCCAAATGAAGAGCTGTTGGTATACTCAAATGTTTTTCAAATTCCTGAAAAATAACATGTCAAAAATTTAATCTACAGCAATACTAGAGAAAAACTAATTGTATTTAGCTCAGCATGTGTCCTCCAGAATCAGTACCTTTAAAGAAAGTGAAGCTGGAGCGTTAGTATAGATTTTTAGTTTCAGTTACCATTTTGAATGTTGCTCTTTCCCAGGGCTAATGAGGCACAGTAATTTTCTCCCTCAGTGTTAGGCTGTGACAGTAAACTCAGACCTAGTTACACACATGATTATGGTAAAGAAGATAATACTTTGTCCTGTTCAGCTATGATTGTTATAAGTTGAGACATTCATTACACATTCTTACTTTGATATTTGATGGAGTCATTACTAGGGAGACCATGGTAAGTTAGGAAAGCTTTTGAAAAAAACCTAGTGAAAAGATTTTAGTTCTCCTGTATACCCTCCCCCCATACCCACGCATGTGCACATGGCAGAAATATTGAACACTTATGCTTATACTCCCCAACATCAAGTGAGAACTAGTTCATCCCAAAGCAAATGTTATAGATGATTCATCACTATCAAGGAGAATAAATGCCTGCATTTTCCTCTGTTTTCTAATTTTGAAGGAATTCAACATTTTTGCAGGTAAGGCTTGCTGAGCACTGGTATCTTGAAAGGTCACATATCAGAATAATAGTAAGCTTGTATAGACAGGAGCCCAAGGGAATAATATTCAGCTTCAATATGTTCTCTACTTTTAAATTTAGTTTAAATGTCCAAGCATGATTGTGGCCACAGATGTGTAGATAGAAGCAAACATGAATCCTCTCCAGAGGTAAGTAGCATATTAGACTTTAAATTAGATCTGTTGCAATCTTTTCTACTTTAACTATCACTCCCAATAAAATATGGGGAAGGACATATCAATTTAAAATGAGAAAAACAACAATTTTTCTATAGTCCAGACCACCAAAAATCTAAACAAAACAAAAACCTTAGGAACTGTAGTATTCAGAAAGGCTGAGATTTGTTTCTTCTCTCTTTTATGTGAAGAAAGGCAGCTTTAGGAGGGGGAGTTAATTTTGATTTCTACATTGTGAAACTACTGTCCATCATGTCAAGGAAGGAATAGCAGCAGGAAGATGAGGTAACTATTCATTATGGAACCATAGTTAGCATGCAAAGTGATATATACTGAAGCTCAACTTGCTCTCTCCTTTTACATAGTTTGGGATTCAGACCACCAAATTATGCCTCCACTTTCAGGGTGGGTGTGTAATTTTGAAAATGCTTCAATGATATGGAAAAAGAATTGCCTGACAAATTGACAATCTTAACCATCAAAGTAAACTTGACAATTTGGCTTCCAGACATTCTAAACACATAACATCTTACCTTTTCTCCACATGGCTTACAAAAATTTCATAATGCAAAAATATATTTTGTCTAACTTTAAAAGTCCCCAGAGTCTATAACAGGTCCTAGATTGTTTGAAAGTCCAAAATCTGAGTTTCCTTTGAAAGTCAAGACAATCTCTTAAACTGTTAACTAGTATAAAACAAAAATCAAGTTACATAGTTCCAACATACAATGATGATGGTGCTCACATCGCCACAGTACCAAGAACTGGGCATAGGCCTGGAGGATTTAACAAAAGAACACAGATTCAGATCATTCGTGCTAAGAGAATGGAATTTACTCAAGGTTCCAGGCATGGATGCACCACACACACACACACACACACACACACACACACACACACACACACACACACATACACACACACAGTCTTAGCCCTTGGTGGAAAAATTCAGGAAGAATAATGGAAAAACAAGTTTACATTCTCAGGATAAAAGCAGGAAAACAAAAATGACTGAGGACTTTGTTGTTTGGCTGTTTTAACCACACCTGCTACATTATGTGCTATAGCCTTGGGCAACAAGCTAGCAGAGCAACTCATCCCAGGGGGATAGGGATTGGGGGCCCAAAAATTTATTTATAAATTAGTGCCTGTCTTAGGTGACTCATGGACATTAGTGTCTGCCTTACTCATCATTGGGCAGTCCACTCAGGCCTCATGGACCCCCTGGCTTAGGTTGACAGACACCCCCATGGTTTAACTTGTCCTTGACTGCATAATTTTTAAACATGCTCTGCCATATCTGAACTGATAGGTTGCCTTCCACCAAAGACAACATATCTGTTGACTGATAGCTTGGCTTTGGGCTTGTTTTCTGTCCAGGTGACAAAGAAAAAACACACACAATAATTATTAAGCTGAGAGAGGGCTGTTGTAAGGTTTTGAATTCCTGCTGGAATCACACAAACATGCATGAAAATAGGAGAGCAGGATGCCATATGAGATCAAACTGTTCCTGTAAAGGCACTATCTGTTGATTTAATTTTAGAATTCCTAATCATCAGCAACTTCTCCTGAAAGTTTATCTACTGTGCTTGCTTTCACAATAGATTGGGAGAGGGCAATCCAAGACACTGCAGCCACAGTGGCAGCAGCGGCAATGGTTGTTATAATAGCAGCAGTGATGCCAAAGTCTCTCTTATGACGGGTCAGGATCAGTTGATTTTCTCCCAAATGACTGACAGGCAATGGAACTATGCCTGGGATCCACACAACCAGGGCAGAGTCCTCTAGTCCCCAGCAGCTTCATGTAGATGGCATCCCTGTGAAGAATAGTCAAGACTATCTTAAGCATTAGTACTATTCCAAACCACAAAGAAAAATGGAGGAATTACACAGGTGAAGGAATAGATACTAAAATTTTTACTAAACCTACTATTTTCAAGTTTAAGGGAACCTTCAAAAGTGATAGAGGTATTCCAAGAGGCAGTGGAATTAAAAGCTAGCCCTGTCTTAACATCAGAGGAGCAACATCCAGGGATGTAAGAGGATCACAAAGAAACATTCCAGGAGGAAGTGGAGGGAACAATGTGTCCTGCCTGTAACTGTTCTTGTACAAGTTTATGCACTGCCTCAAATTTTTCAGAAAAAAGAGGCCACTGCTCCATCCATACAGGATAGGAAGCAACTTAGCAGTGGTCCCCATAATAACCTTCCGTCCGGTCTGCATGGGCTTGAATAACTAGGTCCACATCAGACACAGGTTGAGAGTCCCCCTGTAGGTACCACCCCAAAACCTTACTGGGGGCAAATCTCTGGCTGAGAAAGAAATTAGGGAAATGACACCCTTCAGAATAGTCACAAATAATATAAAATTCCTTTGTGTGACTCTAACCAAACAAGTGAAAGATCTGTATGACAAGAACTTCAAGTCTTTGAAGAAAGATATTGAAGAAAATCTCAGAAGACGGCAGGATTAATATAGTAAAAATGGACATTTTGCCAAAAGCAATTAACAGATTCAATGAATTCTGATCAAAATTCCAACTCAAACCTTCATAGGGTTGGAAAGAGCAATTGGCAAATTCATTTGCAATAACAAAAAATCCTGGAAAAGGAAAATTATCCTCAACAATAAAAGAACTTCTGGGAGAATCACCATCCCTGACCTCAAGCTGTATTACAGAGCGAATGTGTTAAAAACTGTATGGTATTAGTACAGAGACAGGCAGGTAGATCAATGAAATAGAACTGAAGGTCCAGAAATGAACCCACACACCTCTGGTCAATTGATCATTGAGAAAGGAGCAAAACCATCCAGTGGGAAAAAGATAGCATTTTCAACAAATGGTGCTGGTTCAACTGGAGACCAGCATGTAGAAGAATCCAAATTGTTCCATTCTTATTACCCCCTACAAAGCTTAAGTCCAAGTGGATCAAGGACCTTTACATAAAACCAGACATTCTCAAACTAATAGAAGAAAGGTAAGAGCCTGGAACACATGGAAACTAGGGAAATTTTCCTGAACAAAACACCAATGACTAGCAGAGCTCTAAAATCAAGAATAGACAAATGGGACATCATAAAACTGCAAAGTTTCTGTAAGGCAAAGGACACTCTCATTAGGACAAAACTGCAATCAACAGATTGGGAAAAGATCTTTACCAGTCCCACTCTGATAGAGGGCCAATGTCTAATATATACAAATCACTCAAGAAGTTAGACTCTAGAGAGACAACCCTATTAAACATGGGGTACAGAGGTAAACAAAGAATTCTCAGCTGAGGAACATTGAATGACTGAGAATACCTAATGAAATGTTCAATATCCTTAATCTTTAGAGAAATGCAAATGAAAACAACCCTCATACCAGTCATAATGGCTAAGATCAAGAACTCAGTTGCCAAGAGGTGATAGTGAGGATATGGAGAAAGAGGAAGACTCCTCCATTGTTGGTGGGATTGCAGACTGGTACAACCATTCTAGAAATCAGTCTGGAGGTTCCTCAGAAAATTGAACATTGCACTACCTGAGGACCCAGCTATACCACTCCTGGGCATATATCCAAATGATGCTCCAACATACAACAAAGCCACATGCTCCACTATGTTCCTAGTAGCCTTATTTATAATAGCCATTAGCTGGAAAGAACCCAGATGACCTTCAACAGAGTAATGAATACAGAAAATATGGTATATCTACACACAATAGAGTAATAGAGTACTACTGAGCTATCAAAAACAAAATTTCATAAAATTCATAGGCAAATAGAATTAATAAATATCATCCTGAGTGAGTAACCCAATCACAAAAATACATACATGTTATACACTGCCTGATAAGTGGATATTAGCCCAAAAGCTTGAATTACCCACGAAACAATCCACAGACCACATGAAACTCAAGAAGAAAGATGATCAAAGTATAGATGCTTCAGTCCTTCTTAAAAGGGGGAACAAAAAAAATTCATAGTAGGAGATATGGAGACAAAGTTTGGAGCAGAGACTAAGTAATAGCATTTTAAAGCCTGCCCCACATGGGGATCCAGTCCATATATAGAGAGCCACCAAACCTAGACAATATTGATGAAACCTGAAATGCATTTTGACAGTAGCCTGATATAGTTGTCTCCTTAGAGGCTCAGCCAAAGTGTGACAAATACAGAGGCGAATGTCAGCAGCAAACCACTGAATTGAGAAAGGTGTCCCTGTTGGAGGAGTTAGAGAAAGGATTGAATGAACTGGAGGGGCTTGCAACCCAGTAAGGACAACAATACCAAACAACCAGAGCTCCCAGGGACCAAGTCTCTACCCCAAGGCTACACATGGACAGACCCATGGATCCAGCTTCATATGTAGCAGAGGATGGCCTTGTTGGGCACCAAGGGGAGGGGAAGTCCTTGGTCTTGACAAGGATGAACCTCCCCCCAACCTCCAGTGTAGGTGAGGTGGGAAGTGGGGGTGGTTGGGGTGGGGAATACCCTTATAGAAGAAAAGGGAGAGGGATGGGATAGGGGGCTTATGGCTGGAAAACCAGTAAAGGGAATTATACTTGAAATTTAAATAAAAATATCCAATTTAAAAATAAATAAAAAATAACATTTGATAATTCAAAGATGTTGAGGGAATTCAGAGTGGTGGCAAAAGAGTGTGGATATCTTTGGGGGTAACAACAACATCCTGGACTTAGATACTATGGAGAAATGTATAAACTTGTAAATACTGACTTGTAGACTTTAAATATACAGAAATATTATATATATCTTTTCTCAGAAATAGCATTTCATCATACAGTTCTGTCAGTCAAACAAAAAATAATTCCATACTTGCAACAAAATCTACAACAAGAAAAACAAAGACAGTTCTCTAATATGCTCATTTATATGACTTAAGAGTTCAACTGGGATTTCTCATGTTCTTTTTTAATTAATTGACTATTTTATTTATTTACATCCTAATGCTGTCTCTGTAACCCCCTTTAAGACTCTTTCCCCATCTTCCCTCCCTTTCACCTCTAAGAGGCTACCCACCTCAGATATTTCCCCAACTGTGGGACATCAAGTCATTACAGGATTAAGCACATTCTCTCCCAGTGAGGCCATATAGTGCAGCCCTGTGGAGAGCCGCAATAACATTCGCCACCACAAGATGGCGCTGGCTTCCACTGCGCCCCACGTGGAAAGCCGGGATAGCCTTTGCCATTACAAGATGGCGCTGGCCTCCACTGCGCCAGCCGACTTCCTTTCAGGAAGTTAACTGTGTGCGCATGTGCAAGAGTGCCTTCGTGCCAGGTCTTTGCCCACTCCGGGGCGTGCCTAATGAGATCATGGGTAAGCGACCAATCAGGTGTGGATGCGCTGTGCTAAGGTGTATATAAGCCGCGCCATGCCGGTGCCCCGAGCCCCCTCTTTAAGATTCAATAAACGTTTAGCTGCAGTAGGATTCGTGTGTCCCCGCATGTTCTTGCTGGTGAGATAGCGCGGGGCACAGCCCTCTGCTACATATGTGCTGGGAGTCTCAGACCAGCCCAAGTACACTCTTTGATTGGTGACTCAGTCTCTGGGAACTCCCAGGGTCACGGTTAGTTGGCTCTGTTGGTCTCCTAACTCTTCCATAGGGGTCCCCAACCTCCATGCAATTCCTGGGTGTAGGTATCTGTGTCTGTCTCAGTCAGCTGCTGGCTATATCCTCTCGGAGCCATGCTCCTGTTTGAAAGTACAACATAACATCACTAATAGTGTTAGGGATTTGTTCCCAACCGTGGGATGGATCCCAAGTTGGGCTGGTCGCTGGTTAACCATTTCTTCAGTCTCTACTCCATTTTTGCCTCTTCATTTCTTTTAAATAAAAGCAATTTGAGTGGGGGTTGGTTGAAAGTCTTGTAGGTAGGTTGGTGTCTTAAGACAAGGGCAAAAAAACAGCTATGTTCTTCACCAAAATACTACAAAAACAGCTCCGTTATTTTCCACTGAAATCTTTTGGGCCAGGTCTGCACAATTCAAATCACCCTCAGTAACAAAGCCTTCCGCATTCCTACTAGGATAGCCCATTAAACCCCATTTAAAGCATTCCACTGCTTTCCAAATCCAAAGTCCAAAATCAGGCCTACCCCAGTGATACCCAAGTCTCTAGTACCAACTTCTGTTTTAGGGTTTTACTGCTATGAACAGATACCATGACCAAAGGAAATCTTATAAAGGAAAATGTTTAATGGGGTCTGGCCTACAGGTTCAGAGGTGCAGTCCATTATCATCAAGATGGCAGCATCTAGGCAGGCATGGATCAGGAGGAGCTGAGAGTTCTACAATTTCATCTGAAGGTTGCTAACAGAACACTGGCTTCCAGGCAGCTAAAATGAGATTCTTAAAGCCCACACCCACAGTGACACACCTACTCCAACAAGGCCACATCTACTCCAACAGGGCCAAGCCTTCTAATAGTGCCATTCCCTGGGCTGAGCATAAGGTGTCTCTTTTCCTCAACTGGGAGTTCTGTCTGACTACTAGAGGTTGTTTCTTAATATTCCACACCCCCACTGTTTAGCATTTCAGCTAAGATCACCTGTATTGAGACCTGGGAGCCTCCCCCATCCCAGGTCTCTGAGATTTCCTAGAAATTATCCCAAACCCCTGTACCATTTGGCAGCTCTATATTTCTATTCATTCTTCTGGCTGTCTGGTTCTCTTTCCTGTCTCTCCTCATACCTGATCCTGGACCCTATTCCCCTTCCTCTCCCCTCTCCCACCTAGGTCCCTCCTTCCAACTCCCTTGACTAATTTGTTCCCCCTTATATGTGGGATTTAAGCACTTAAGGATTTCTCTCTTGGGGACCTTCTTCTTGTTTACCTTCTTTGGGTTTGTTAACAGAGCAAACATGAGAGAATAAAACAAATTAATAGAGGACTATGAAGGTGCTGATGATTCTGTCATGTTACTAGTAATGCCTCAGGTTTATTGGGACCTTATCATATAAAACACACATATAAATTGAATTATTAAGTCTATTCTGGTTGTAGAAATAAAATTGGATATAATTTGGACAAATAACCAACCTCATTTGCCCAGTGATTAAAATTGGATCTGGGATTGAAACATTTAAGCTTTTAAATGTACTTCAACTAATTTAAAATCTTAATTAGCTGTGTTGTCAAACTGCTTTCTGATACTCGTGCTTACATTCATTGATTAGCCTTAATGAGGGAAGCATTTTTATTGTGGCAAGCTCTGTTTAGTTCAGAAACCCAGCTGAAAAAAAGAAAGAGATGGTCTAGTGCTCTGCCTTAAATGGGACAGTTATATCACCCTCTCAGTTTAACAGGGTACATTGAGAAAGGAATTGCAAAGAAGGTAAGAGCCTGAGAATAGAGTTGCTTCTGGCAACAAGCTATCTTATAGATATAGCTTAGCTACAGCGCTTGTAAACTCACTGATGTCTTGATTATTGTGTAAGACCTGCACGAGATTGCTTGTGTCAGCATTTAATTTTAGTTTGGAGAATGTCTGATGAGGCCTAAGGGACTACTGGTATTTAATGGCTGCTGGAGGAGAGTGTATCATTTTTCTCAGTGATGTGGACTCTGATAACCTCCCATCCAAACTCTTGCAAAAGTGCTAATTAATTAAACTCATGTGCCACACACATAAAGAAGACATGAAGATAGGAAAGGGACTTGTTGAGAAGAACAATGGTTCCAGAGAGATGGCAAACCGTGTGGCAGGAGTCATGTTATAAATGTGTATAAAAGCTGTCAAATAAAATAGCAGATGAAAAGAAAATAACATGACCCATATAAAATCTTTGTGTTTGATGCCACTGCTTAGTTTTTAGAACTCACCTTTATCCTTAGACTTATTCCAAAGCCCAAAGATTACTAACAATAGCTGTGAAATTTTATCTTCAATATTTCCATTGGAGCCCAGAAATTTCCAATTAATGTATTTTTCTTTATTTTGTTTTATATTATATTCAGTTTAATGACTGTTTTAGTTTCCTTTCCCCACTTTTGACAAATTATTTTTATGATAACCTTACATGTTAATATACTGTGTTTTGTTCAAGTCTTTTGGCATTCTCAAATTTCTCTTCTGTCTCCTTCACCACTATTCCCTCCTAAATTTTGTAATCCACTGAAGTGACCTAGTGATGCCTATATTTGCACGGTGTAGGGCCATCTACTGGATCATGTGTAGTCTCTCAGGGCCTGCATCCTTGAGAAAAAGATGGCATTTCCTCTTCCAGCAGCAATCAGTTTCCAGTAGGCCTTGAGCTAGCATTGGTACCACATAAGTGTCCTCCTCCAAACCATGATTTTTGTCTGGCTTGATAGTGTGCACTATTTCCCTGTAGTTATACATGCTTCTGGCATTTACCATCATTTCATCCCTTTTTCTGTGATGATCCTGAGACTTAGGGAGATGTAGATGTAGATCCTTTATTAGGGATGAGCAAACCACAGTGATACGTTTTGTAATACGTGATGATGCAGGTAGGGTTGCCTTAGCAGGCCCATGCTGAGGCATCCCCCTCCTTGCTCCAGGTACCAGCCTAGTAAAATACATGACATTTCTTTGGGGAATAGGAAGGGGCTTGGGGAAGGGAGTAGAGGCAGAGAAAGAAAGGAGACAGAAAAGAACAGAAAGAGAGAGGAGAGAGGAAGGAGGGAAGTGTCTGTCCAGGAAGACGTGAAGGAAAGCAGGGGAGGAGAGAGAGAAAGAGAAAGAAAGGGAGGGAGGGACTGAGGGAGGGAGAGAGAGAGTGAGAGAGAGAGAGAGAGAGAGAGAGAGAGAGAGAGAGAGAGAGAGATTTCAAACAGTCCTTTTATAGCAAGCTAGGCTCATATATGACTGTTGGTAAAGAACTGTTGGGTGGAGCCAAGAGAAAATGCTAACACACAGTCTTTAATTTTCTACTTGTTAATTTGTGTGCATTTGTGTTAATAAAAATTTATTGAAAGAACATACTATTTGATGATGTTTGAGAGATGCACTCATAAAACATAAATCTATATGCAAGTGTATTAGTATGTCCCATTAGTAAAATAATAACAATAGTTCCTCTCCTATGGTCCATGACCTACCCAGGTAAGCATTCTTGGCCACAATAACAATGCCAGACATGAATTAAATATTGTGGAATAGGTTTTAAATCCAATCATAAAATGGTTGTCTATTCCCATTACATTCAATAAGCATAACTGATGATTAATTTTCTACTTTGATAGTATTCATAACACCTTCCAAAACTAGACTCCTTTCAAACTTATCCTCCTTGGAGGCTCCAAATGTACCAAACCCAAGAAAGCTCTCTGAAGAAAATCTCTGGTTTTGTTGAGCGAGGAGAGTCTAATTGAGTT
Organism: Rattus norvegicus; assembly: GCF_021556685.1. Taxonomy (NCBI): domain Eukaryota; kingdom Metazoa; phylum Chordata; class Mammalia; order Rodentia; family Muridae; genus Rattus; species Rattus norvegicus. The sequence continues at coordinate 15,598,677 of NC_141538.1, forward strand.
ATATAACCAAGGAATTTTTTTTTAAGTTAAAGTAACAGCTTGTGATTGTTAATTTTGATTTCCAACCTGAGATTATTAATCACACATTTATGCATAACCAATGAACAACTACTATAAAAATAAAAAATAAAAACAAAATCACATGACTGCTTCTAGGTATGGTGGAGGTGAACGTTTATTGTAGATAAAGGGGAGAGCATGGTCAGAGGCAGACACATTTGGGAGATTCCAGAGTGTTTGTGACCCTGTAAGAACTGGGAGTGGAAGGAATAGGGAAGGGTGGGGGTGACTCAGTGCTGTTGCCAAGAGGGCAAAGGTACAAGGAGAGAGAGAGAGAGAGAGAGAGAGAGAGAGAGAGAGAGAGAGAGAGAGAGAGAGAGAGAGAGAGATATGATCGATTATATAGGGAAAGACAGCCCAGCCCCCTGGGCTGGAAAGTTTAGTGTAGGGGACCTGAGTCAGGAGTATCTTATAATGGGGGTGGGGGGCAGCTGAGGTCTGCTTGATATGTTAAATAGGTATCTCAGCCAGTTATCACAGAGTCTGAGGCTTAAAGACCATGTTCCACGTTCCTAGAAAGCAGAAACTAAAAGGGCAGCCATTTCAGCTCACAACTCGGAAGTTTGATTTTCTTGCTTGTTGAGGTTGAAATGCTTATTCGTTTCTGAAACTGAGGGTCATAGACATTTTCTTTTTTTTCTAGATTTCATGTTTTTTTTGTTGTTTACTTGTTTTCGGGTTTCCCTAAGCATTCTTTTTTTTTTTAAGTAGTTTGTGTAAATAGGGGTTAAGAGATGCCACAAAAGAGAGAAATCCATGCTTGAGTTTTTATTTTAGATATGAGAAAGAGAATATCCAGAAGCCTTAGGAAAATCCAAACCAGCTACACTTACCTCTCTGGGGAACTCCCTTGCAGGAAAAATGGTCAGTTTAACTAGCAAGCTTAACTCAAGTTTAACTAGCAAGTTTAACTCAAGCTACAGGCTAGTCCTATAGTCTGTTGACTCCAGTGTTCCTTGTTATGTGAGCTGATCTTGGCTACGATTCTTTTTGTTTAGCTATCTCTTCCTATCTAAAGATGTTAGTTTATCCCATGCTTGAAATTCACATGTGAATCTAAGATTATACATTCAATTTTCTCATTTTAAGGTACAATCTTTGGTAGAATGAAATTGTCAATCTCACAGGTTCTAAGAGTTAGTGCTGAGGTCACAAGTCACAAGTGTCTCTAAGAACCTGTGTTTATACATTTTGACTGTGTGTGTGTGTGTGTGTGTGTGTGTGAGAGAGAGAGAGAGAGAGAGAGAGTGAGAGAGAGAGAGAGAGAGAGAGAGAAGAGAAGAGAAGAGAAGAGAAGATGCCCTACTAGATTGCAGTTGTGTTCCTAACAGAAAATGAAGCTATCTAGTTGACAGGCGCTGAAAAATGAAACCCACCCCACCCTCTTGTTTTAAAGATGTAATCTTGATTCTAACAGATGTGTCCCTGTTGTAAATGGGGTACTCTTACCCAAAACAAGGAGGCCAGAATGAGCTCTTTGTGAGTTTGAAGTTTTTATTAAGCCACACAGACCCAGACAAGTTGCGTACTCCTATCCTGTGATACAAGTCCAGAGGCACCTCGAGCTGAGTGAGCATGGAATTTATGAAGACAAAAACCCACAGAGTCAGTGTTTCCCATTGGTGTAGTTGGAGTAGCATGGCAGGATATTAATTTTCAATAAGAATAGGGTACAGTTCTGTTATTGTGTTGTTTCTGTTTAATTGGGGAATAGACATTGTGTATGTTTGAGGGGGAGAAGAATGCCTTGCAGGAAAGCAAGCAAGTTGTTCTAATAAATAACATACATGACTAAGGGTCAGGCTGATCTCAGTAGTGGAGTCAGGATTTACCAAGTGTGTCTTTCTCATTTCAGTCCTATTTTCTTATAAACAGATGTTTGCCTAGGGATTGAATATTTTATAAACTTTTTTCAGTGTTCTATTTCCATATCTAAACACAAGAACATCTATATAATTTCTCACATGTCACCCTGCTCTAAACCTTACTGGTATTTATTGGTGATATTGAAACATAAAAATATTTTAATAAGTGTAGTTGTATCCACTAATAACTTAATTAGCGTATTTCAATCATATTGATGCTTATGGAAGTCACCCAGTCAGGATTTACATTAATTCGATCCACTCCATAATGTATTCTTTTCTCCAGTCATTGCCTGCTGTAACAATTCCACACCACACACAGCCCCTTGGTTATGTCTAGTTTATAGCTCCTTAAAGCTGAAGAGACTTTTGTTTTACCGGTTTTGTATTTTCTTCTTTCTTTTGGCTTTGACCTTGTTCTGTATTTAATCCTTCACCATTCCTTACAAGGAGCTGTGCTTAATTGAAATGGAAATCTCTTTCTTCCAACCTCCTGAGGTTGAATTTATTGTGAACCATTAACAAGGACTCTTAGATAAACAAATATCTGCATATTGATTCATGCTTAAATGTTCAGGCTCTTATAAGCTATTATTTATCAAATACTGTGTTACTGTTTAGTATTCTATCAATTATATGAGTGTTCTGGGGAATAAGTAATGGCTCCTAAATCAAAGAGTCTTATGCATGAAGTGAAAAGGCCTCTGTGGGAAAGAGAAGATGAAGGAATAAGCAAGGTGAGAAAATGGTAGAATATTTATTTTCATTATAAATTAGATCAAATAAAGTTATGTTTCTAGGAAAATGAAGAAGAGGGAGGAGCTTTCATTAGCCACTATGTCTTTAATGTTTATTGTCTCCATCAGTTTTTTTTAATCTTTATTATTGGAGGGGACAGCTTAAAAATGATTTACTGCCATTTTCTGTTGTACATGGTCCAGAAAATGTGGAAGTTTCTAAGGCTCAGCATCATCACTGAAACAAAATCAAAATAGAGATTCCAGGCACCTGGGAGTTTTACCAAAGCTGGAGTTCAGAAGTTCTTAAACAGCCAAAAGTATGTGTTCTCTAAAACTTTACTGGCCTCTTGGCTAGCAGAATGCTATGCGTCTACAATTGGATGTCATAATATGGGAGCGCAGACATAAGATGATTTTTCTTATGAAATACTGAGTTTTCATAAAGTACTGAGGGAGTGAAGGAGACTTAACAAAAGCACACAATGAAACCACTGAAGATGTGGATTACAGCACTGAAGAAGCCCTTTACAAGTCCTTATGCTTGCTGCTAAGCCTAAAAGAAAAACTAACATTGGCAGTTTGACCTAAAAAAAGAAGCCCAAAATAGGTAGTTTAAGACATTTTTAGAAACAGCTACTTAATAAACTTTACCCTAATAAAGCTTTATAGGCTGTTTTCGACAAGAAACATTTCTTTAGATTTTAGAGGTTGATCAAGAGGTTCTTCCTAATGGGCCTTGTTAGCCTGCAGATTGATCCTTCCTGTCTTCACTTTCTCTTATTATCCCTGTCTGTCTACCAATCTTCTATTCCTTTAAAACTACTAGTGATTTTTAGTGGATTATGTTCCATCCAAATGAACTTGTTTTAACTTAATTCCTGAGACTCCTAAGGATAGTTCGATTACATATTACATACATTCTATGTTTTATTTTTTTGTTGTTTTTTGTTGCTGCTTTTTTTTGTTTGTTTGCTTGTTTAGTTTCTTGAGACTAAAACTCACTATGTATACCAGACTGGTCTCCAATTTACAGAGTTTCAACTGCTAGCCTCCAGAGTGCTGAGATTAAAGATGTGCACCACCATATATGGCTTATAAATCCTATGTCTTTAGGAAGTATAACTATATATTAATTACTATTAAGTTACTAATATAAACATTATTGAGATATTATGACCTCAACAATAATGATACATTAGTGCAAACTTTGTTAAGAATATAGAAGGTTGGCTCAGGTTGTATAAGTAGGTGGACATATACATTCACCCCTTTTTCACTCTCAAACTCAGGAAACAATGAGTGAAAGATAATAGTGTAAATCTTTAGAATACCGGAGCTTAGAAAAATCTACATTACATTTAGTAATTCTTAAATGTAGGAGTGTCATAGAGACTAACAGGCACATTTTAATCTTATGGAATGTATGGTGTTGGTCTAGGCTCATTAGATACAGTAAGAAAAAGTACCTAGGATTCCTCTGGATGCTTCAGGAAAGCATTATTTGGTAGAAATGCAGAGTGAACAAAATCCAAGTCTGTATAAAGGGGTGGAGGACTTGACTCAAGTACTCAAAAAAGGTAACCAAGCCTTCTACTTTCTATATCTCAAAACCACCAGGTCAGAGTATTGAAATGGAGCTATGCTACTTTGTAAATTCAAAGCATGCTGACAAACAAATATAGAAGGGATGAAATTCAGCCTTCTTTCTTATCCTTGTCTTCAACTGATTGAATGAGAACCAGCTACTTTGTAAAATCGATCTACTTTGCTAAAATCCACTTGTTTGGTGTTAATTTCCATTCAAAACATCCTCCTAGAACATAACGAAGATTATATATTACTGGAAATCTGAGAATCCTGGTCTAGCCAATTGGTTCCATTAAATGAGACAATTTGGCAATCTGCTTCTCTCTTACTTTCAGTACATGGACCAATCTGAATGTCAGGTGTGCTGCTCTGGTCCATGTGTTCACTAACCTGAGGAGAAATTTCAAAACTAAACAGGAACTATTAAGTTCTTCTGTCCTTAGTTATCTGCAGGGAGATGTAAACAGCCACCAGAGCAGAACACCGCTGACAGAAAACGTACTCCCAAACATGTAAAAATGTCCAATAGAGAAAGAGCTATGGCAGTCTCTATCTCCAAAACATTTTTCAAATGAAAACATATTTGCAACTATTTTTGAAGAATTAAGCTTGAACTAGTTTGGGGAGATGGTATAGTTCAGAGGTAGAATACTTGTAGCAACATGGCGTATTCTAGGTTCAATTCCTAGCTTCATAATGTATAATAAATAATAAGTAACATACATATCTTCTAGGAGTATAAATCTGTAGATGGATATATAATTCCAGCCTTGATCATCAATGAAACAAAGGATACAATTTTGTTGGCAACTTCAATCTCAAATTTCCAAAGATCCCAGCACCCCTACTTACTACAAAAAAAACCTATCATTAATTAATTTTACTGCTTGAGCTAAGGAGATATTTTGATGCTTTTATAAACTACAAAAAGTTTTCTTTCAAAAGAAAATTTTGATATAAACTGGACAGTGTACCTCTGACTGTCCTTGCTGCTGTTTGAAAAAGAAGTCATTTCCTGGCTAGGATTACAGACATGATTGGAGTCACCAGTGTTTCCAAATCACAGTGTATTGCTTTGTGTGGCAGTTTAAAAGGAGAAAACATCACTGTCGATGAGAACTGATGTAGATGAATAACATTTTTGGAGGTTAATTATTCTCATTGCAGTACATTTTCTGTAATCACCACAACTTTCATTTGCTTAACTGCTCAAATGTCAATTAAAGAGACTTAGAAATAAGATTCCCTATGCAGAAAAGGAAACCCCAAAGTCAAGGGTATGCTTGCAAAAGGTTTCCTGACTCTAATTCCATTCCAAGGACTTTGATTCCTAATGGCTGAAAAATCTGGAGTGGAAACATAGCTACATTGAAGTTTTGGTGGCTTTTGGGGATGAGCTTATCTCATATCTGATGTGAACTGGGAAAGTTCACATCAGAAGATGATAAAAATTCACCTTGTTTTATAGTAGGCCACAAATTCAACTTATATTCTGTAACTTGCTTGAAGGGAAAGAAAAACTAAGGATGGAAAGTAGAGGCTGTCAGTTATGGTGAACACAGAAACAGAAGCCCCAAACATTCCTTCTAAAGATTTTACAGTGTATTTCAGGAAATAAGACATTACATCTCTACAGTAGTAGTAACCACGGAAATTCTCCATTCCTCTATGGCCTCTTAATTCATCACACAATTTTGAGTTGAGAGGTCATTAGCTGGATTCAGGTTTCCTGAGGAAAGAGTCCTCCTAGCCTTCATGAATTTGTTCGTACTAGGCTGCATCACTTCCATGTGGTCTTCAAGTTAATAGATGAAAATGGTTTGTCAAATTGACTCCAGATGCTTTGAGAAGAGGAAACCTTAGGGCAAGACGTCATTATATGAACGAGTACATACTACTGTATGCTGTATGTATATCCTACTATATGTAGAAGATCTGGTTGATATATATGGACAACAAGTAGTTAAATAGCTAGTTATGTCTGTTATGTGAAATATTCAGCTAGGCAATGTAAATAAAAGAATAGTCACAAGGCACCTAGTTTGTTGATTGAGAAGAAACAATAAAAAAACAAGGAGACAGAATTTCTATATAAAAGGTTACAAACAAATTCCACAGAACAGTCTGAATGTTATCATCAACCAGGACAATAGACCTCTTGCACTGTGACACACAAACACATCACTATACAACTGTAACCTTCTCTTTCTTGTTTGCCCTCAAGATCTCATATGAATAGTAATATCACAATATCAAATGTAAATAACTCTAATAGTTCCTCCACAATCTTTAAAATAAAGATTTTAATACTTCAGAAGTTAAGAAGTTTCTCTAAAAATTCAAATTTCTTAATTGTGGACTTGTGTGAAATAAAAAATAAGTTGAGTACTTTCTCTAAGAAGGAAGAACCAGGGAACAATAACAACCAAATCAAAGCAAACCATAATTAAACAAAACAAAAAGGTCAGGGCTTGATGTTGGCAACCATCTTCTGACATCCAAAGGGCTGGGCTGTTCCACTGTTCTGACTTTACCATCCATAGATCACACAAGCTCAAACCAGCCCCACTCTATAGATGTTGCTGTCCTTGGTAGTGGTATCTCCACTGTACTTGGGTCCTCACTGTACCCAGTGACTTTTCTCTTCCTCTCCTCAGAGACTACAGCTGTAGGGATAATCTCCTGTGTACTGTGGAAGCCTCATTTGTCAATAAAAAGCTAATGGCCTATTAGCAAAAGGCAAGAAATAGAAGGTAGGCTTTTCCGTAGAGAGACAGGAATTTTGGGAAAGAGTCAGGTGTGGGATAATTTGCCATCTAGACTCAGAGGAAGTCAGAAGTATGAAACTGAGAAGAGGTAACCAGCCATGTGGCAGACAGCATAGTATAAGTGGGTTACTATAAGCTATGAGCTAGTCAGGGAACAAGTCTAGTTTAAGGCCAAAAGCATTGTAAGTAAATAATAGGCCTCTGAGTCGTTATTCAGAAACTGGTGGATAATCCTGTGGTTAAAATGGTGCTCAATATGGACCTTATAAAATCCAAGATTAGAGCATGAGAAAAACCTTAGGTGGAAAATCCCATGCTTACAAATAGCCCTGCCATACAGTTTCATCTCTTTTCCATGGCCCGATTTGTATTGTCAAACCAGTAACCACCTGGGTGATTCCTATATATTACTATAGGATACAGCTTTGGCCATTGGACCACAGCTTCAGCATGCTGATCCCGAGGAAATAAAATTTCACTTTATTGATGCTTGTCTCTTCTTAATCACTGACAAGTTCTCAGTTCCAGATTATCAGTATCAAACATTCCAGAAGAGCAAAAGTTTCAGTTTATTGGTCCTGATCCCTTATTTATCACAGCCGAATCTTTAGCTTTCTCTGATCAGCCACCACTGAACATTAATACAAAATATCACACAAATGACCCAGTATAGTCTTTGTATTCTTGGGAAACTCCAGGCCTTCATCTTGTGTATTGTTCTCAATAATTTTGTAGGGTTCTACAGGAGAGTCCAATGGGCTCTGAGCACTCAAGGGATTTTCCAGTTCAAAGTTCTAATGCCACCACTGTCCTTCCCCACACACCCATGTCTGTCACAGCAATCACTCATGATTGTGATCCAAATTCTGTTTAGTTTCTAGTTATGTGACAAAGACTATGACCAATGAAGCACAGGGAGGAAAGAGTTTATTTTGCTTATATATCCTTGAACACAACACATCAAAGGAAAATAAGTGAGGAATCCAGGGCAGGAATCTGGAGACAGGAACTGAGGCACAGGCCATGTGTGAATTATATTCCCTTGCTTTTTCTCCATAGCTTGCTTAGCCTTCATTCTTATACAACCCACAACTACTTTGCCAGGGTTGATATCCTTTACAGTGGTCTGGTCCTTACTGCTACATCAATCATTAATCAAAAAAAATGCCTTACAGATTTTTATAAAAGCAATATGATGGAGATATTTTCTTAATCGAGGTTCCTATTCCCAGGCAATTTTAGCTTGTGTCAAGGTAACACAAACAAAACCACAACAGATCCAATATTATACCCCCTGCATCAACTGTATTGAGATGCTATAAGTCCTATTTTCTTCTGTGATTGAAATTACTAAGCTCCTTAGAATTATGGAGCATATTATAAATAAGGAAGTGTGGCTCAGGCAAAGTGAGCATCATAAGCAGACACAAAAGCATGGATTGTACAGTTATTTCAGAGCCACTAACTTGAGACAACTTTCTGTGATTTAGAAAGAAAAATCCCTAGACCCAACTGGGATAGGTCATTGTTGCAGGTGTTCACAGGGGAGTGTTCTGGGTTTTCCTTTGTGTTTTTGTTCACATTCCATTGTTGTTTATAGAGATGAGCCAAGAAAGTAAAAGTTTACAGAACTACAGAGTGAAAAAGCAAACAAACCAACCAACCAACCAATCAATCAACCAACCAACCAACCAACCAACCAACCAACCAACCAACCAACCAACCAACTAGATTTGTGAATTGGATGTCAAGAATTGAACGATACCTGTTGTGAAAATGGGCTGAAGGGTAGAATATCCATTCATAGTAAATTTATCTTGATTGCATACATGAAGCCTCATGACCCATTCACAGGAGACATGTTCCAAGAGTTCCTCTCAAAGGTTATCACATAAATAACAATTACTAACAAGATAAGATACTTATTGCATAATTATTTCATGAAATTTCCATTTTGTATTTTGAATTGGGATTGACTGAAAGAAACTGAAGCACCTGGCTTTTTTTCTTTTTAAAAATTTTCTTTATGTTTTTCCCATGTGTGCCTATATGAGAGTCTGCTGATGCTTGCAGAAGCTAGTGAAGGAGTTAGATTTCTTGGAGCTAGAGTTACAGGAAAGTGTGAGCCCTATAGCATGGATGCTGGAAACAAATTCAGACCTTTTGTATTTTTAATCACCAGCTACCAATCATACCCTCAGGGTTTCTCTTTTCATACCGATCAATTTATGTGTCAGAAATAAGGGATTTCTACAATCTCTGAAGAATCCGGGAACCTTTTATTTTCACACAAAGCCTTCACTGTTTGGTTGATACTTTTATATCCTTTTAAGAAAATGGATGGAAAAGTATTAGTTCTTCAAGAATTTCAAATAATATGTTTTGAACATGTTTACATCTCTTCCCTTCCTCCCCTACCCACCCAACACTGTTTCCATGTTAAAAGTTTACACTTTTGAAGTTAAATTTGTGCTGTCCACTTATTCTCAGGTATGTGGCCTTCCACTGAAATGTGATCAACTAACCAGGAGGGCTACTCTGTTGGAGAAAACTGGCTCCCTCTCCTAGCAGCAATCAACTGGGAATAGCTCCTTGGTTAAGGATGGAACTTAGTGTTTCCATTCCAAGATTCACAAAAGAAAAACCAATCCTGCCATTTTGAGACAAGCTTTATTAAGTCCTGATCAAGATGGACTTTCATCAGGACCACTCTCTGGAACTTCCTGTTGAGTGGCTCTGAGACACATGTTTTAGGGCTTATATGGACAGAACCCATAGACCATACTTTTTCATGTGAATTGTTATTTTCCAAGAGCTACAACTTACAGCATTCTAGAAAGTTGCCTGATCCTTGATGAGATGGGGCTGACATATTAATCTCAGGTATTGCAAGTGCCCCCTTCCCCTCTTCATTTTGTAACTTTGTTTGCCTTGAGTTTTCACAGGTCTTAGGCATGCTGACCCAACTGCTGTGAGATCTCGTATGCACCTGTCCTACTGTGTCTGAGAAAAGAGTATAATTGTAGTCATAACACCAGTGCTAATCAAAAGAGTTGATAGAATTTTATATTTTACACCACAAAGATTGTCAGGAGGATTTAAATACATTTATTTCAATGTGAAATATCACATACCTTGAACTTGGACACTCAAAATACTTATGGTAGTAATTTAAATAAAACAATTCTGAGAAACTGCTTCTATTATGTATTGTGAAAATTAAGGTGTTCTTTTCTCCAAAACCAGTTTACATTTTTGTCAGTTTTAAGATCCAATGTAGTAAAAGGTACTGTAACTCAGATAAATCCCAATGCCCTCTGTATACTTTTGTAATTATTCAAAAATGTTCCCTTGTACATTCATTGTCTATAGTACTGGTGGTATGTAAGGACACTGGGTTTTTCTTTGTTTTAAATTTGTCAGTAGAAAACCCAAATGTTATTTGGCAAACAACTGCATTCTTTGCAAGTGAATTTAACGACTTACATATCTTTTTATTGTGGTTACCATAGCATTACACATTGGGTATTCTGTACTTTGAACATAAGGTTGAAACAATAAAACCAGCAATAAAAATGAAGAATTTTGCACACAGGTAAAATTTGCATTTATCTGACTGCTTGTTAGGGGTTCTAGTTCTTCTTCTTGTTGCCTCTTCTTTAGATCTTTCTGCTTCTCTGCTCCCTTTTCTTCATTGTTAACTTTTCCTCTTTATTATACTTCTTGTTATCCTTATTTTAGAGCAAATAAAGAAAAAGAGATTGATGTTTATATTGGGCATGTGGCCAAAACTAGTACTTGGGAGGCATTTTGAATCTTAGGAAGTTTTCAAATGATTTGCTGAAGAGACAAAGAAGGTTCAGAGGCTAGCTTAGCCCCAGATCAGTGTCAGAAATATGTGAGCCATCCAAAAGCTTCTGATGTTGCATTAAAAAATGTAATGCATAGGTGAATTCAGCTTTACTAGGGCTTTAATTTTACACAGCAGATTCAAAGTACAATTTCAGTTCATGTACTGACAAGCATTATCAGATAGCCTCCAGAATTTTGACTTGATTATTTTTAAAGTAATTTCTATCTTATATTGTATTCTGTAGTTGATATAACTTATCATTATTTTATTTAATTATTTGGGAAGTGGTTTAAACTTAGTGACCACAAGTTATTTAAAGCCTCAATAAGGAAGTGCTAAACTTATAAATTATTGGGGGCATTGTCTAATAGCTTATTGGTGTGTATTCTCTCCCTTGGGGAACATTCCTTTCATTTCAATGCCTGTTTTATATTTTGTTGCAGGAAAATTTGACTTCCTTCTTTGAGAATGAGCATTACAGTCATGCATTATACGGCCATTACACATACTGGTCATGAATCGTTTGAACCTTAGTCTTCTTCCTCTTGCAGTCTCTCATGTACATGGGTACTTTTCATATATTCTTTATATAATACATTGAAAACGTTCCATTACACTGCCTCTTCAATTAGCTCCCTTCATTCTTTTAACCTGGGTCTTGACTTTTTACTGAATCACATATAGTAATTACATAGAGTTAATTTTCTTATAAACACACAACTTTGCTGGTTTTTTCAATGTTATTTTGTTTTTCCATTTCACTCTGGCTGTGCATTGATTTCTTGTGGATTAGTCTTGCTTAGTGCACAGCCTTTAATTTTTCAGAGGGTGTGCTTAATTGGGTGTTCAGTGGGACTTTGCCATTAAGTTCATCTGTGAATCGAAAGCATAGCCCATGAAGAGGTATTATGCAACTTTGGATTAATTTTAGTCTCTGAAGCAAAGCCATCCTCCTCTGTCCCACACTTGCAGCCACGTGTGCTCTAGCCTCATGCACCACGAAAAGACTTGCAGCGTGATGGAACTGTCTGATTGTGTCAGAGAGAGCTTGCGGCAGTTTTATCCATGAGTATTTCTGTGACTTCTTGACTACTCCACTGCTCTACCGCTTATGGTCATCAACAATGTGACTTCAGACTCATTGATGTTTTCTGCTCTGGTATGTGGCTTAATCCACTCTATCCTTCCAGGCGGGTGCATGTATGCTTCTCTTTCCCGCCCTAATGCCCCTGAGTTAATACTTAATAAATCTATATTTCATCTTTACTGCCCTGAACCCTGCTAGGCAGCCTTCCTGGAGCCGCTTTCCCCTTGTACCTGCCTACATGCGGGCTGTCTCTCCCTCCTGCACCTTTCCAGCATGGTGGTCCTTCTCCTAAGCCCTCATCATGGCGGAATCCCCTCTTCCTCCTCCTTGGTCCCTTCTTGGGAATCTTAGAAGTCCTGCCTCCTACTCCTTGCTCAGTCATAGGTCACCGGTAACTTTATAGATCAGTCAAAAACCAAATGGGAACAGACTTTCCTTAGTCCTTTTCACACAGTGCAAACAGGTTTTTGTGAAACATAATTACCATGAGAACAAAAGCAACTGCACTGTCCTTCCCGGATTGTCCAGAACCACTGCATATTTGACCCCACATGCTGGGGAGCTCAGTCTTTAGGACACACACTAGCATATGAGGTTGGAAGCCACTACACACACAGAAATGACCACTCCAACTGTCCTCACTCAGTTCAGGACATTTTCTGGAATAAAATGCCTACTAATTTGTTTGATTGTTCTCTCTCTCTCTCTCTCTCTCTCTCTCTCTCTCTCTCTCTCTCTCTCGTCTTGAAATACATGTATTTGACAATTTTCTAACTGCCATGTTCTCTCAGTTGAAATCTGTGCACATTTCCAGTAGCTCCTCTCCCGAAGCATTTTGATGAAGTAAATGATACATGTACCTGTTAGCTACTTTACAGAAACCATATTTTAAAATGGAAAATTTAAACTTGAAAGTCTAATATATTTAAGGGATTTAAATGGCCTTTTTATTATCATCAAAGTGTTCTCTCATATATTTTTTAAGTTCTCTCAAAATAGTTTATAAGTTATCAACTTCCCAAATTCTTAATTTTAAGTAGAAAATTAAATTAGTTTCTACAGATGGTGCCTTTCAAATTTGCAACTAAAATGTTTCAAGTTAATGAGATTTGTTTGAACGATATACATCAAATAAGCAAAAATGAAGAAAAAAAAAGGTAATTTAACATAGGGCTTGAGAGAAAGCTTGGTGGTTAAGAGCACTGGCTCCTCTCCAGAAAACCCAGATTCTATTTCTATCAACCACACAGTGATTCACAACTGTCTAAAACTTCAGTTCCATGAAATTTAATGCCTTCTTTTCCCTGCTGTGGACATGCGTGATGTACAAACATATTTACAAGTAAAAAATATACGTAAACTAAAAATAAATCTTTAAAATGTTTTACGCATCCTCAAAGGAAATAACTATAATTTGCAACATATGTTTATCAATGATATAAGTTTAAAATAATATGAAGTTTAAGGATAGGGCAAAGATAATCCATATAGAGATTTATATAATTACAAATAATTGAAAGAAAGCAAATTTTGTGGACTATTATGTTTCTTAGATATGCAAAATATATGGTTGTAGGTACTTTAAAAGAATTTCCAAATCTAGAATGTACTTTTGTTCTTCTAAAATGTATTTGCCTTTTGTTAAAAGTGCAAAGATACTGTAAATTGCTGCTTCATGTTCTCATGGGCTTTAAATATATAACAACTAGAGCAATGGTAGTTAAAATTTATATTTCCAAACACAGCACTTTTATTTTTGATACTTAGAATATTTTCTCCTATAGTTTTATTTTAAAAAGGAGTCTTCAAAAATGTCTTAGTTGCCTTTCTCTATTACTGATACGTGAAGGCAGATCTCAGTCACAATATAATTTTGGCAAACAGACATGTTATGTTTATGCTTTGAAAGCTGTTCCTGGCCCTGTCTCTCTAATAATATTATAAATTTTATTTTTTAATGTACCAAAACTGACCTGCTTTGCAAAACATTGATGGTTAAAACTTTGAATTAAGCAAATACAGATAATACTCTAGGCAGTAGAAAGAGGAGGGATCATACACCTGGTATCACATGCAATTTAAGACTGAAATTGTACTAAAAATGAGTCAAATGGTTGCTTTGTCCTGATCTCAGTGATGCATTATTCACTTGGGCAGAGTCCAGCTACATTCTATTATAAGCATCCCTAATAGCAACATCTGACAGTAATGTGTAGAAGACGCCATTGACACTTACCACTTTTACCCACTGGTCCCGCCATCCTCATTTTCATATTTCAGTCTTTGTTTCTAGCATTTCTAAGATGTCGTCGTGGGAACGTGTCACCAACTCTTACAAGCTCATTGCAGTTTATGACTTTTTTACTTCAAAGGCACTTGCATAGATCACACTTTACAGAGTATCATCAATGCATTTTCCCATTTTCTTTTGACACAAAGTACAGAAATTGAAAAGGAATACCTAAGGGCATTTCAATTTTCTTTCTCATGTAATTGACCTCAATTCTTCTTAGTGTAATAAATAGGCTTTTGAACTTTGTCTAAAATTCTAGTATTTTTTAAAAGAATATGTTATGATATTGATCACTTGGAGTTCTTAAGCCAAGTTTCATATTTGTTAATTTCTGGTTAATTTTAGCTTCACTCACATGTTGTTTTGCTTTGTTTTGTTTTAATCAAGACAGGATTTCTAGGTACAGCCTTGGCTGTCTTGGGATGCTCTCTGTAGACCTGCCTGTTTTATAACTCAGAGATCAATCCACCTCCTGAGGATTAAAGGCGTGCAGCACTATGTCTGGCTACCTGGACATTCTTGATCTCAGTGTGTTTATATGTGCCTTGTATGTATTGTGTGCTCTCCTCCACTACTCTTATACTCTGTGGAAGAGACAATTTCGTATATTTGATATTTATTATTTTCCTTCTCATTTCTTCATATTTAAAAATAGTTGAAGTATAATACTCATATCAAACTGTAGATAGTGAAGAAATAGATGAGATAAACATTCTAAAATAGGCAATATCTGTCTATCACCTACCTCTCATTCTATCATTTCTGTCTATTATGTACATGGTGTCTGTGTCTTGAATGTAGGCATGAAACATGTTATGTATATGGAGTTAGGAGTCAACCTTCAGAAGTCAGTTCTTTCCTAATGTAGAATACACAAATCACGTTAAAGTTATTAGGCTTGTATGCTACATGGCTTTACACGCTAATTAATCCCTCTGACCAAGTGTGCAGTATTGGGGGAAGCATCTATTGTGGTCTGATTACTAATGTTATTGCAAAGTAGATACCTTAAACGTATAACTCCTTCTAAACACTGCACAGCAGTATTTACAGTGTATTTTTTATTCAACCATATTTAGACAATAGTATCTTCTTGGAATTTCCACAGTGTATCAATTCAATGGTTTTCCTTCAAATATGTTATCTTCTTGAGTGGAGATGCTATTATTGAACTGTTAATTGTACTGGCAATTGAAAAATGAGCTCTCTGAGATTCTTGAATAAGTTCTCCCTGAACTACTAAGATGCCTGCCTATATCTTGGTTACAGTATGAATGTGTTGTGTTGCTCCTGTATGTAGGAATGGGATCAATATATACAAGGCTATAGATGTCTAGTTTTAGTTACTGATATTTTTACAAACCTTGTGTCAACTAGTTTACACATTAATTTTTTCTTAGCATGCTCATTATGTTGTTATTGTTTCACTGTAATTGAATGAACAGAGTATTGAAGCATGGCTTATAATTTGTATTTTTTCATTTATATTTTGTTAAAAGTATTTTGACCCTTCTAGCTTCTATTTCATATCTAAGAACCATTATTATTTTTTCAATTTTTGAGTATTAGTCACTAATTTGAAGACGTAGTAGATTTCATTTATAATTCTTCTGTTTTATAAGTTAGTTTTTAAAATTAGGTCTATTATGTACATCATGTTGCTAATACACTTTAATCTTGAATCATTTTTAGGTTTCTATAGCATGACCTGTACCATCACTTTCTTTTCAGCTTAGTTGTTTTCTCAGTGTTTTCTCGTAACAGGTTTTCATTTCACTGCCTACAAATAAAATTTCTTTATGTTATTCAAAATTGCAATGAGATTTAGCTTTTCATGGATTTCCAGGAAGGAGAATTTCTTAGCTTCTCTTCCATCTTTATGGATAAGGAGAAACTTCTGTTCACAAAGGTGATACCCAATGAGATGCCCTGAACTACCTCTTTGTCCTTCCTGCCCTAATTTCATGTCTGTTAAACCTTTCTGGAAATGTATAGATATGTCAAGAGGTGTGACCTCTAGACAATTCCTAACGCAGTCAGTTAAAAATGAAGATGAACCATCTTGTATCTTGGAAGTGGTACTAGACAGGACCTGTGACCTTAAAACCTCCAAGAATAAAAATAATAGATATGCTCAAAAATATATTATATGTTTTCATTATTAATTGTATTAGTAAGAAATATATCATATGTGTAATATAAAATATGTATGATATAAAATATAAATTTATTATGGTACTATATACATATTATGTATATATATTTGTGTGCATAGATATACATATATATGTGCATGTGTATGTGTATGTGTGTATGCAATGTCATGGACTGGCAATGAGGAGTGGTTCCACCAGTACAGACATACTCTCAGCCCTTGTACTTATCTTCAGTTTTTAAATTGGTCACTATTGACCTCAAACTATTCACTCTAATTTCATGAGCACTCTTGGAAGACAATACCATTTGTCTTTTAAATTTTTTACAGTTCCTAGAGCTTTGTCTGCTTCTCTGTTTCTTCCATATAAATGCTTATGAGTGGGTAAAACTACCATATATATATATATATATACATACATACATATATATATATACATACATACATACATATATATATATATATATATATATATATATATATATATATATATATATATGAGTATTTCCAGGAAGGTTTAACAGAGAAAGGAAGACCCACCTTGCTTGTAGGCAGCACCATCCCTGTGACCAGGAACCCAAACTGAATGATCCTAGAGCCATGAAGCCAGCTGAGCGGGAGCTGAGTGGTTGCATGATCAGGTGTCCCTCATTCTTGCCGAAGTGGATTTCCCAATCTGAGTGACTCTCATCTTTCAAACTATTTATTTTAAAAAGTCCTTTCCCTGGGTTTCTTGGAAGAACAACAACAAGATTTTGATAAGTGTGAACCAGATTTGTGGTGTGGTCATTTTAACATCCCAGCTCTTCTGACTGATGAGACTGGAACATATTTTCTGAGGGGGAAGATAGTTCATCTTATACTCCTTGGTCAAAGTCCATCTTTGAAAGACCTGAAAATAAGAACTAGAGAAACCATGGAGTAATAGTGCTGACTGGATTATACAACCCAGAACCCTCTTGCCAGAGGTTAATTCACACAGAGTATTCCAGATCTTCTCACATCAGTCCTTAAGAGTAAGTTTTTAAAGATCTCTCCTGAGAGACACCCCCAGATAACAGCAAACACAGAGGCGAATGCCAGCAGCAAACCACTGAACTGAGAACGGGACCCCCGTTGAAGGAATCAGAGAAAGAACTGGAAGAGCTTGAAGGGGCTCGAGACCCCATATGTACAACAATGTCAAGCAACCAGAGCTTCCAGGGACTAAGCCACTACCTAAAGACTATACATGGACTGACCCTGGACTCTGACCTCATAGGAAGCAATGAATATCCTAGTAAGAGCACCAGTGGAAGGGGAAGCCCTGAGTCCTGCTAAGACTGAATCCCCAGTGAACTAGTCTGTTGGGGGGAGGGCGGCAATGGGGGGAGGATGGGGAGGGGAACACCCATAAGGAAGGGGAGGGGGGGAGCTAGGGGGATGTTGGCCCAGAAACCAGGAAGGGGAATAACAAT
This sequence comes from Rattus norvegicus, assembly GCF_021556685.1. Lineage (NCBI taxonomy): Eukaryota > Metazoa > Chordata > Mammalia > Rodentia > Muridae > Rattus > Rattus norvegicus. The sequence goes on from NC_141538.1 coordinate 15,616,542, forward strand.
CGAAATGTAAATAAGAAATACTCAAGTTAATAAAGATTAAAAAAAAGTCCTATATAAATCCCTCCAAATTAATCTGATGGAGGCTGTACACCAACTGAGGTTCCTCCATTCAGGGCACTTGTTTTTATTAAGGTGACAAACTAACCAGTACAGCCAAATAATGTTTTCATATAAGATTATGATTCCTACAATCCTATTCTTAATCTCTATTCCTTTACTTCCTTCCGTCTTCAATTACTCTTTTGGTAAGCACACAAAAATATTACCATCTTTGTAACATTTTCATAGTTGAACTTTGTTCCCATTTGTCTGCCCTCATTGCCTCCCCCATTCTCTAGCCCTCCCATCTTTCTAGTGCCTTGTCCTTTATCAAAGAGTTGCCCATGTTTCCATGGTATAAAGAGTTCATTGTCATCTGTCTTAGTCAGGGTTCCTATTCCTGCACAAACATCATGATCAAGAAGCAAGTTGGGGAAAAGGGTTTATTCAGCTCACACCTCCACGTTCCTGTCATCACCAAAGGAAGTCAGGACTGGAACTCCAGCAGGCCAGAAAAGAGGAGCTGATGCAAGAGGCCATGGAGGGATGTTACTTGCTGACTTGCTTCCCCTGGCTTGTTCAGTTTGCTCTCTTATAAAACCCAAGACTGCTAGCCCAGGGTTGGTACCACCCACAAAGGCTGGATCCTCCCCCCTTGATCACTAGTTGAGAAAATGCCTTACAGCTGGGTCTCATGGACGCATTTCCTCAACTGAGGCTCCTTTCTATGTGATAACTTCAGCTTGTGTAAAGTTGACACATAAAACCAGCCAGTATACCATCGCCACCTTCCTTAATCTTTAGAACTGTCCCTGAGTCCTCACAGCCCCCTTTCTATTTACATGGCATACATATACAAATTTATATCTAAATTCTACACATGATAGAAACCAAGTGATACTTGCCTTTCTGAAGCTGACTCATTTGCTAAATCTAAAGATTTATGGATATATCAATTTCCTGTGAAAGTGACAGTTTTATTCCTTTTACAGCTACATAAAAGTTTATATATATGATTATATTTGCTTTTTGAAGCTCTGGATTTTAACGTGTTTTAATTTTAGGATAATTTCATACATTAATATTGTATATACCTAATTTCATGCCCACATCTCCCTCCAAATTTTTCTTATTCTCCAACTATTTCTTACCTTGATGACCTCTGCTTAATTGTTATGGTTTTACACACACACACACACACACACACACACACACACACACACACAGTTCCATTTAATTCTTCTCATATGTGTATGTGCTTATGTATACCTACTAAGGTCTCATCCTAGGTTTAGAATAATTCTCCCTCTCCAAGCTGCCTTTGATTGTCCTTAGATTTTCAAATACAAGCCAGACCTTGTGAGATTTCCCCAATCCATACTGGGATGTCAACTGATGCTGTGATTCTGTAGACCCTGATTAAGATATTAATTGTTGAGATTTTATGAGTTCAACTTCCTGTCATATATCAAAGGCATTATCTCCTAGCAGATGTCAGGATCCTTTGGCTTTTAAAATATTTCTGCTTCCTTTTCTATATTCCTACATGCCTTTATTGGCATCTCTAATTGGTGCATATAGTTGCTGAAATTTAAAGTCCACAAATTTAAAGTTGATATACATGTTTCTGATTTGGGGCAATATGCTTATATTTAATATATTTCAATATTTTATTACATATATTTTAAAATTCTTATAGTTTTGGTATTTAGTAAAAACCTTATAGAAAAAAATTGTACCTGTTGTAGTCTTGTTTTTGTTTTCTTTTTGCAAAACAATCCAGAATATACTACTATGAATGAAGAAGTTCCGCACAACAAAAATGTTTTCCTTTAGCTTAGTGATTAGGTGCGGTCATCTGTTAAACTGTATTCAATATATATATATATATATGTATATATATGTATATATATATATGATATAAATCACAGTGCTCCCAATTTTAGGTGCTTCAGCAGCAAGTAAAAGGTCCTGTCCGGTTCTACAGTGGCAACAGAGGCCAGCGTCTAGTTCCTGCTTTTCTTCCTACGATGCTTTCTTTTTTGCCTTACTTGTGAAGTAAGTTATGTACAAAAAAGTTATTATATCCAAAATTTTTAAGTAATATAGATAAAATTCCATACTTAAGACTCCTAAATTTAATATAGACTAATTTTAAGTGTTTATGACAATAAATGATTCAATAAAGATTATTAAAAAACAATGTTAAAATCTGCTAAAATATTTAAGAACAAATTGTCAAACTACCTTTTTAAACTGTTCTGAAATAATCACTAAACATCCTCTATTCTGGGAAATAGAATAGAATTGTGTATCAATTCATGTTTTCTCAAGAATATTGAGATCACAGGCTGTATACATCATACTAACTTTGTAATTAATATTGAATCAAATGTGCACATTCTCGAGATTTGAAGATTGGAACTAGATTGAGAACCTGTGTGGATTAAGGAACATGCATACTCCAATTCAGTCAGAGCAGGCTCACTGTAAGATATGTTGCAAGAGCAGTTTTTATACAGAAGATATTTTCATCTTTCCTTTAGTGGAGAAGACATAGACTTCATGGTGATGAAGTACATATAGTAGATGAACAATGTCAGATAACCGAACAAGAGAAATCAAGTTCAAAGTATGAACCTGGTTACCATGGCAACTTGCTTAACTGAACACATTTCTCTTGAGTAATTCAAAAGGCATAAGTGCACTTCAATGCATTTTCTACAACATGTCTTAAGAAATAACCTTAAGATGAATAATTTTCAATTTGTACCTACTTTTAAAGATGTTTTCCTTATAAATCCCATTAAGAGTTCTGCAAGGTGAATGGACTCAATTATATGAATAGCAGTTTCAGACTATAAAGTGTTTTTAGACTACCAAGGGCACCTGGACCAAAATCATTAGTACTTCTCACTTCCATTATACATACAAAAATACATTTTTTTAAATAATGACATTTTAGTAGAAAAGGTTAGTTGTAATTACAGGCAAGGGGCTTACATAATGTTAGTACTTGAAGGCCCCCTGTTAATAAAAGGTTAAATTAGCTTTCATTCAAAAACCACATGCGAGCACACATTGCAACACAAGGTGATCATTAAAGCACTTGGCTCTGCATTAAAACATGAAGTCGGGAGGCTAATCGGCAGTGTGCTGCCGTCCACAGGGATCACAACCTTTGCTAAAGTGGCTTCCCTTTTGAACTCCTGCAGCCCCTGATAATGAAGGTTGGCTTTGGTACCTAATTACTCAGGCAAGACTGCAACCTTAGCCAGTGTGAGGGGAGTCTGGGAGTGGAAACAGAGAATGCATTAACTGTAGATATCCACTTACGAAGTCAGAGAAATACATTGGCATACACCAAATTCAGTGTCAGGAACCATCATAGGACAAACTAAAATGACCACACCATGAATATGGCTCACATTTATCAAAATATTGTTGTTCTTTGAAGAAACCCAGGGAAAGGTCTTTTTAAAATAGTGTTATGAAAGCTGCTTATACCCATGGACAATTGTGCTACTGGAACTTTGTTCCAGATACAAGCATCATCTTAAAAGTGAATTAAAATTTTAATTTAAGACCCGATATAGAGAAGCCACTTGAAGAAGACATGAGTGTCAAGATATTTCACGGAAAATGAGCTCTCAAATATGAATACAAGAACCCAAGCAAGAATAAGTAAATGGAATCTTATTAATAAGGTAGCAGTACAGGCTGGAGGTCTGCCTGGCATGGCCACAGGAGGACAAGATGCATTTAATCCTCTAGAGACTCTAGGCCCCAGAGAAGGGTGAGGCCTCGTGTGAGGGAATGTGGAGAATATCCTCTGGGAGGCAAAGGGACGACATATGGGATAAGAAACTGTGGAAGGGGGGGATGGAAATGAGGCAATAACTGGGATGTGAATAAATAAAATGACATAAAAACAAAAGTAGATTTGTTGTAGATGCCCATTTTATGATTTATATGGATATTAATTCCGTTTAGAAATTAAAAGTAGAAACATAACTTGATATGATTTTATAAATTACATTTTGCTTCAGTTCACAAAAGAAGAATGAGAAAATATGGGCAGGAAAGATGGTTTATGGTTAAGACTACTGGTAGGTCTAGTCTGAGTTGGCCCACATCATTGACATCAAATACCTTACAACTATCTTTAATGCAAGACACAAGAGAGCTTTATTCTGACTTCTGTGGCCAGTGGCACACATACACATGTTCACTCACACAGACATATATATGTGCACACAAAAATTCATGCACACATATGTGCACATAGTCTTAAATATTCTTGTACATACATGAATATTCATGCATGCATATTTATACACAAATAAGAACATCTTAAAATGAGAAAATAGCTTGATAAAATATTTATCCGACTCCATGAAAATACTAAAATACATGTGGAAAGTTTCTCAACATCTGACAGTAGTAAAGAAAGTCAAGTTAAAACTATGAGATATTGCTCATATTTCTTAGAATGTATAGTTTTAAAGGAATTACTATATTGCCAAGAAAACCCTACCCACATATATGCATATATAGGGATTAGAGTCTATATATTGAAGAACTATGTACTTGTCTATGTTTATTACGTTATAATTTAGAGCATCCAGGCATAAAGACAACCTCAGGGACAACCAACAAATGAATGAAGAGAGTAACATGTTTACACAATGCAATATTATTTATTCTGAGATAATCAAGAAAGTTTTACCATTTCCAATAGCGTACTAATACAGAGGACAATATGCCAAATACAAGAAAATACAGTGACTGTCTGGTGTTATTCATGTGTGGAATCAAAACAAGTTGAACTCAGGGCAGTAGTGAACGCAAGGTTGGTTGGGGGAAGAGCTTCCAAAAGAGATGATTTGAATGTAGAGCTTAAGGTTACTGTTATGCTTACAGTGTTCTGACCGCAGCTTCTCTTTCTGTATTATGTATGTTATAATTGTGAAAACGTTGACTTAAAAAGCTCTCATAACCAAGAAAGGATAAGTATAAAAATATGGTAAGTCTGCTAATTAACCTGATTTACTCATCCTTCAGTATACGCCTGTATTATATCTATTACATGTAGCCCTATAAACACCTAGCATTCATTGATTAAAAATAGAAGAACAATTTTTAATAATACTGCCATTGATAAAATTTTGTCATATTTTTCTACAAACACAGATTTCATACACAGATGTCAGAGTTAACTAAACTTTTTGCACATCAATACATTATTTCAAATATTCCAAGACCTACTTTACTAAAACCAATGTTTTGGATGAAAATATCTACAGAGAAAAACGATATTAAATGGAGTAGAGCAGGGAAATATAAAATTTCAGTTGTATTAGTTTCTCACTGTAAATATTCATTCTGTTGATCCAATGCCATTTATTTGTACTCATTACTTAGAGCATAGAAAGTATGCAACTCCACACATCCACCTGGCAAAGTGAGCGATTTATGATAGAAATCTAGTCTATCTACCCAAAAATATACAGAGAACTCATGAAGTTAGACATTGGAGAGCCAAATAACCCCATTAAAAATGGGGTACAGCGCTAAACAAAGAATTCACAGCTGAGGAATATCGAATGATTGAGAAGCACCTAAACAAATGTTCAACATCTTTAGAAATCAGAGAAATACAAATCAAAACAACCCTGAGATTCCAACTCACACCAGTCAGAATGGCTAAGATCAAAAACTCAGGTGACAGCAGATGCTGGTGAGGATGTGGAGAGAGAGGAACACTCCTCCATTGTTGGTGGGATTGCAAACTGGTACAACTTCTTTGGAAATCAGTCTGAAGTTTCCTCAGAAAATTGTACATTGCACTACCTGAGGACCCAGCTATACCTCTCCTGGGCATATACCCAGCATATAACAAAGACACATGCTCCACTATGTTCATAGCAGCCTTATTTATAATAACCAGAAGCTGGAAAGAACCCAGATGCCCCTCAACAGAGGAGTGGATACAGAAAATATGGTACAACTACACAATGGAGTACTATTTAGCTATCAAAAACAATGATTTCATGAAATTCATAGGCAAATGGAAAATATCATCCTGAGTGAGGTAACCCAATCACAGAAAAACACACATGGTATGCACTCATTGAAAAGTGGATATTAGCCCAAATGCTCGAATTTCCCAAGATGCACAGACCACATGAAACTCAAGAAGGATGACCAAAATGTGGATATTTTACTCCTTCATTAAAAGGGGAACAAAAATATTCATAGGAGGGGATAGGGAGGCAATGTTTAGAGCACAGACTGAAGGAAAGGATATATATATATACATCAAAACTAGATAAAATTGATGAAGCTAAGAAATATGTGCTGACAGGAACTGGATGTAGGTCTCTCCTGACAGACACAGCTAGAAGATGTCAAATACAGAGGCAAATGCTAACAGCTAACCACTGAACTAAGAATTGGAAGCCCATTGGAGGAATTAGAGAAAGGACTGAAAGAGCTGAAGGGGCTTGAGACCCCATATGAACAACAATGCCAATCAACCAGAGATTCCAGGGACTAAACCACTACCCAAAGACTATACTTGGACTGACCATGTGCTCCAACTGCATAGGTAGCAGTGAACAGCCTTGTTGGGGCACCAGTGGAAGGGAAAGCCCAAGGTCCTGCCAAGGTTAGACCCCCAGTGTAAGGGATTGTTGGGGGGGGGCAGTAACGAGGTGTGGATGGGGAGGGGAACAGCTATATAGAAGGGGAGGGGGAAGGGGAAGGGGGCTGATGGACAGGAAACCCAGAAAGGGAATAACATTTGAAATGTAAATAAGAAATAACCAATTTAATAAAAGTAGAAAAAAGACGATATTCATAAACATAAATACTGATTTTAATGTATTTTAAGGTTATATTTAATTAATACGAAGATGAAAATAAATCTATTTTAATGTTCACATACAAAAAAACTGAAGTCTAGTTTATCTGTTATTACCCTGGATTTTGTCCACTGTGTTGATGGGGTTCATCTATACACACTGAATAATTTTACCATGTATATTACTGTCCCCAAGGTATAGTAGTAACTTGTCATTACACTAACTAATCATTTCTCCTTTCATTATCATTGACTGAAAATGGGAAATTATTATAGTAAAGTTTATAGTTTTGTTTATGATCATTGGTGCTTTTGTATTCCTTGTACTAAAATCTGTATTCATTCAAATAGTTTTTTCTTCACACTTGGGATTTTATTTATTGTATAATCCTTTTTGGATTTGCATTTAAAATTGAAAATATTTCCGTACTTTGTGGATGTGATTATCTGTGTGTATGTGTTTTTGATTGCTTCCTCTTGGTCCACAGGGCAAAATATTGAGAAAGATTGTCAAGAATCTGATGCATATTCACTGTAGACCAATAGAAACAGGCATGGTGTTCTGGACTTAGTGCTACTATGATGGTGTTCACATTCAGATTTTTTTATGATTCATGCATCAGTGCTTCCATGTGCTGTGGTTCTGAACTCAGGATTTCTTTTGTATGCTCTGGCCTCAGTGCAGTGGTCAAAACAAGTCCAATGTTTTCAATTTTTTTTCCCAACACTATGAACCTAATACGGATTGTTTGCTTTTTAAATGATTCCAGCATGGATGTCTCCATTGTACCTAATTTTGTCAGAATAAGCTGTTCACATTTACCAAGAGACACACATGCATCCAAAAGCAAGTGTTTAAAGTCACAGTCAAGATGCAGTTGAAAGGCTCTTAACTGATACATTCCCCACAGTAGATGGCTTCAGTTCAGTTCAAAGAGAATCAATTTCTTCATTTGTTTCCCTGTGTGAATAGAATCTTTTAGAGCCGTTAAGAGGCACAGGGTAGTTAAAACTTTTACCAGAAGCTGTAGCTCCTGAGAGAAAAACCATGATTTTATATATTAGATGCCTCATCAGGAAATTTTATAAACCCAAAATACTTCATTGGTCAGTAGTTATTTCTACAAATATGTACGTAATACAGGATAATTATAATATATTGTAATTAGAACAAAATTTATAAATCATACAAATTTAAATGTATTTTCTGACTAATATTATTTTCTAAAACTATTTTTAAAACATTAATTTATACTTACTTTGATTTTTATGGAACTATAAATAAACTATAAAGATAATAAATCAATGAATCAACCATGATTTAAATCTTTCACCTTTTCTCCATATAATCTGGGGTGTTTCTTTTGAGAGTCTCCCACTGTTCAGGTAAGGCCATCCTGAAATTTGTGATCCTTTTGTCTCAGCTTGTCATGAACTGGTATTGCAGGCACGGCCAGCCTTCAGCCTCTCAGTCCTGATCTTGCAGGGATGGGACAGCTGTCAGGCCTTCATTTACTATGATATAGTCTTTGTCCCTTCTACAAACATCAATTCACTTGGATTGAGGTATTGGTCACTGTGGCCAGTTCAACTGATTTTTTATTGGATATTTTTTATTTACATTTCAAAAGTTATTTCCTTTTCTGTTCTCCCATCAATAAACCCCCTTTCCCTTCTTCTATGAGGGTGCTCCCCTATTCATCCACCTTCTCCTTCCTGCAACCCCACCCTGACATTCCCCTACACTGGGGGTGGGGAGGGTTGAGCCTTGGCAGGATCAAGGGCTTCTCCCATTGGTGCCCAACAAGGTTATCCTCTGCTACATATGTGGCTGGAGCCATGGATCTGTCCATGTCTAGTCTTTGGGTAGTGGTTAAGTTCCTGGAAGCTCTGGTTGGTTGGCATTGTTGTTCTTATGGGGTTGCAAGCCCCTTAAGCACCTTCAATCATTTCTCTAATTCCTTCAGTGGTGACCCCATTCTCAGTTCAATGGATGGCTGCTAGCATTTGCCTCTGTATTTGTCATGCTCTGGCAGAGCCTCTCAAGAGACAGTTAGTTATATCAGGCTCCTGTCAATGCACTTCCTGGCATCATCCATATTGTCTGGGTTTGGAGGCTGTAGGTATATAAGCTGGATCCTTAGGTGGGGCTGTCTCTGGATGGCCATTCCTCCAGTCTCTGTTCCATACTTTGTCTCTGTATTTCCTCCTATGAATATTTTTTGTTCCCCCTTTTAAGAAGGACTGAAGCATCCACACTATGGTCATCCTTCTTATTGCACTTCATGTAGTCTGTGAATTGTATCTTGGGTAATTCGAGCTTTTGGGCTAATATCCACTTATCAGTGAGAGCACATCATGTGTTTTTTTTTTGAATGGGTTACTTCACTCATAGGAACATATCATAGGATGATATGTTCTAGTTCAATTCATTTGCAAATGAATTTCATAAAGTCATTGTTTTTGATATCTGAGCTAGGATGTGCAGAAAGAGGAACACTCCTCCATTGTTGGTGGGATTGCAAACTATTACAACCTCTCTAGAAATCAGTCTAGAGGTTACTCAGAAAACCGGATCTAGTTCTACCTGAGGACCCAGCTATTCTACTCCTGGAGATATACCCAAATGATGCTCCCACATATAATAAGGACACATGCTCCACTATGTTCATAGCAACCATATTTATAATAACCAGAAGCTGTAAAGAACTCAGATGTCCTTCAACAGAAGAATGGATACAGAAAATGTACACAATGGAGTACTACTCAGCTATTAAAAACAATGACTTCATGAAATACATAGGCAAATGGATGGAACCAGAAAATACTATCTTGAGTAAGGTAATCCAATCACAAAAAACTCACATGGTATGCACTCACTGATAAGTGGATGTTAGCCCAAAAGCTCGGATTACCCAAGACACAATTGACAGACCACATGAAATTCAAGAAGTTGGAAGACCAAAGAGTGGGTGCTTCGGTCCTTCTTAGAAGTGGGAACAAAAATATTCATAAGAGGAAATACAAAGACAAAGTTTGGAACAGAAGAAAAGGCCATCCAGAGACTGCCCCTCCTGGGTATCCAGTCCATATACTTAGAGTCACCAAACCTAGACAATATTGGTAAAGCCAAGAAATGCCAGCTAGCAGGAGCCTCATATTGCTGTCTCCTGAGAGGCTCTGCCAGAGCATGACGAATACAGAGGCGAATTCTAGCAGCAAGCCATTGAACTAAGAATGGGGTCCCCATTGGTGGAGTTAGAGAAAGGATTGAAGGAGCTGAAGGGGCTTGCAACCCCATAACAACAACAACTGTACGAACCAACCAGAGCTCCTAGGGTCTAAACCACTACCCAAAAACTACACATAGACAGACCCATGGCTACAACTGTACATGTATCAGAGGATGGCCTTGGTGGGCACAAATGGGAGGAGAAGCCCTTGGTCCTGCCAAGGCTGGACCCCCTCCCAAATGTAGGGGAGTGTCAGGGAGGGGAGGTGGGAAGTGGTAGGTTGTTGGGTCAGGAAGCATCCCCATAGGAGAAGGGGGAGGGGGGATGGGATAAGAGGTTTATGGATGTGAAACCAGGAAAGGGAATAACATTTGAAATGTAAATAAAAATATCCAATAATAAAAAAAGAAAGTGACCCATAGATTTGCCTATAGGTCAATCTAATGAAAGGATTTTCCAACTTGAAATTCCTTCTCCCCAAATAATTTTAGCTTGTGTCAAGTTGATAAAATACTGACTAATATAAGATATTTGGTAAATAATGAAAACTATATTAAAGTCTATTTATCTAAGTATGCTTTAAATGGTCACTTTATTTTGTGAGTTGCTCACCTTTTGATAATTTGGTAGTGTGAATTCCAACATAAAAAACTATCAGCCTCACGATATTTTGCCTCATTCTTCCTTATGAAATCTAGTTCTTTAATCTTTTGTGTGTATGTGTATCCTGTCCCCAACTACTATTCAAAATCCATTGCTTGCCAATAGAAAAAAATATAGAAAGAACAAATGATTTTAAAAACTATAGCTGCAAAACAGCCTATGCTTGAATTCCTACAGTGAGAAAGATATTATCAGACAAAAACAGAAATAAAAGTTTCAGATCCACACAGCTCTTAAACATTTTAACTTTTTCTTCATAGACCATTATAACTTAGCCAAGGGATCAATTCTTCCATAAAACACACAGACAAGCAAACTATCCCCTGCCCTCAATATAAGGATAAATGAAAGGATAAAGCAGAGGTGGTTACAGAACATCTAGATGCCAATGACTTTTCTCATGTCCATTAAAGTATCATGTGAGCACACAGTCTTTTTGGAATAGGGTTTATGTATTAAATCCTTTGCCAGGGAATTAGGTTTAGTAATTATATATTGAAAGCCATGTTTTACATGTTATTTTTAAAAAAATGTCACTTATATTTTGAGCAGATTGTGAGCATGTTACAATGACTGTATCCTCTCTACTTGGGTCCTCATGTTTGCCAAACCCTTTTTTCTATTGTATTCTGCATCCTCCCTTGTTATTAAGCTAGAATCTGTAACTTACTAAGGACATGAAAAAATAAATACAATGGTCCTTCCCTATGTAGAACATATTCTTTTTGAGAATGGAAGGAATTTAAAGGTAGAATGAGGTTAGCACTCCAATGACCTATGACGATGTCATCTAATAGAGGAAGGTAATATTATGATTGGTTTAATTGCACAACCTGAGTGTACACAACAGATCATTTTTTAGATATCTGGCATAAGGAAGTGAAGTTTGTGGGGAAAGCTGAGTGAGAGAGTTCTGACATGCCTGTATGGAAGACAAGGAGTTCCTTTCTGGGATTTGCTTTTGCTGCCATTTCATAAGGTTTCTAGAACAAAAAGGAAGAATCAGTCTCATGCAGATGCATGGTCCTGCTTGATAAAAACATAAATCAGATATCTTAGTATTTATCATCTGATGTCAAATTGATCAGATTGCTTTGGCTGAAATCCAGACAGAACACGGTATTGTTTTGTTCTCATGGGTGATTGATTTCCCCTCTATTTTATTATTTGAGTTTATGAACTCACAGTTCATCTATCCCACGTCTGACTTTTGACTTAAAAAATTGGGTGCTGATAATGAAGAGTTGTTCAAAGCCACCACATATCTGATGACTTGTTTGAGTAACAGTGAAAAACAAATGTATTCTTGCAGCAGAAACAGACTTCTTTCACTCTGTGGGCTTTTCTCTGTCTGGTCCAATCCATCATCTTCTGCCCTGAATTTGCTTTATATCTGTATGACTGCTTGCATTAGGAAGCACCTGCCCCATTGCTTATAAAACCAGATGCTTCATCAGCCTGTGACTGGTGCTTTAGAAGAGAAAGTTTGTCAAAGCCAGAAATGTCAGTTGCTCTGTTGCCCAAGCAAACTGATCTACTCCTTCTAATTGCTTGTGTGCGAAGGAATAAAATTATGAGATGAGAGGTTCAATGTGTTAAAATAAACAACCCAAAACCTGCCTTAACATCACAGCATCTCTAAAACATCCATTCCACATTTTATTTTCTGAGCTCCTCCTCTTCAAGACTGTGCTCTGTGAATGTGCCTGCCCTGTTGTAAGGGTTTTACTTGGTAAATATGGATTTTGTGAAAATGTATACACCTCCATGTCTCTCACTGGAATGTAACTGAACTGGTAATACCTGCGTGCTTACTACAAGATAATACATTTCTTAGAAGATGGTAGGCAGTGCAGAGATGTCTATAAAAAGGGAAAATGATTTTTTTCTTAACTTTTAAAATGAATTTGGTTTATTTAGTGTGTGTGTGTGTGTGTGTGTGTGTGTGTGTGTGTGTGTTATGTGGTTGTACTAAGATTTTAGGCTTGGTAGAAATGGTCTTAACCCACTAAGCCATATCACCAACCCACCATTACTAATATTATGTCCAAGAAAATCATGCTCTTTCAATCTATGCTTAAACATTATCTTCAATCAGTTTTAGGAGGAACGGGCTATGTAAAATTAGTTTCTTCTTTTGCTCTATTGTTGTATTACAGTTACAGATATGATTGACCATATATCTGTTAGCTTAGGAATACCCACTTATCACCTCATAGCTCTCTTGTGTTGTTTATTAAACATTCTAATGCATGTGTTTCAGTGTCAGAATATATTTGAATTGTCCAGTTTTGCACTTCTGTGTACTGTGTACTGCTCTAAAAGCCTAAAAGAGCCACTTCTGGTCTGCATACCAGGCACTGTCCATGGGGTTGTGTGGAGTTATAGTGGAGCTGAGAGGCCAAAGAGTTGCAGCTCTCTGAAAGAAAGCCCTTCATGGAGTAAGGTGGGTTACTGCTGCCCTGGAGTCAGTGGCAGACAGGAAGAAACAGTGGGCAGCTAGGGGCCAAGGTTAGGGCCACTGAGCAGGAAGTGGCTTTGGTCAGCCTTGTTCACTTGGCTGGTTAGGCTAGGTCAAGTTCCAGCAGCACAAACCTTGGGAGAGAACACTCTTCCCTGGGAGAGAGACAGGCACTCTCAGATGCTCTTTGTTGAAATAACTCATGCACTTTATTCCTTGTGGATAGGACCTTATAAATATTTGGGACTGTATTAGGATCTAGAGGCATCTGCTTTCTATTGGGTTGCTCTGAGAGGTTAGGGATGCCTTATCTACACATGGAAGGCCTGATTCTCACAGTCCTCTCAGTGGAGTGAGGTGGTTATCTCATCAGGACAGGAATCTGGTCAGGAGTAGATTTAAACACCTACCTTTCTCTATTATAAGAATTGTTGGGGTTCTAGAATCTTTTTCACCTTACCAGGTTTTCAGTCTGATGGCATGATATACTGTGCCACAAGCCACTGGTTTTTCAGATTTAGTTCAGACTATACAAGTCAGATTGTTGTTTGCAAATAAAATGACACAGGTGATTTTGTTCATGATAAAGCTCTAGAATATGGCCTCCAATGAAGCCTCTCTTTCCAGTCACTTTTTCTTTAGCTAAAAATGAATGGCTGTAATTCATACAGTGAATTGGAATAGTTTGCTAGTACTGTGTCTGTAAGAACTTTAAAAGTAAAATAAATAAATAAAACATATATACCCCTAGCTCTTTTCATGTCTCTATTGCCTGTAAAATGTTAAAAAAAACAATGAAAAGTATTTATCAATAAAAATAGTTCATATCCTAAAACTGTATGTTTCTAGATAAGAGTAAGACAGATAATACTTAAAAATTTTTGAGAATATGTTTTAATTTTCAAGTGGGAATTAATATAATCCCAATCTTCAAATACAGGTCTTCTTCAGATAAATTAAGAAAAGCAATGATTTTTTTAATTCTAGCTGCTTTCACTGTTCATGTGGGATATTAGAATCCCCAATGTGTCAAAGCCTTGACCAACAGAAAGCAGCAGGCATTGAAGTGGTTTAACCGTGGAAAGATTGCCTTTGCATTTTAATTAACTAAAAAAATATTTTACTGAACTACTGTTAGTACACAGTAGTGTGGACAATGCTGCAAACATAGTTCATACCTTGGTATTAAAACCGAGAAACAAATAATGTTTTTTCTCCCTGATTTGTTGTACCAACCTTGGAGACTATTTGCCACAGGGTTTTATACGAGTAATATTGATTCAATAAGTGTATAGTTTATCCAAGAAACATTTATGCAAACTTATTCCACAAGGTCTTACAAGAGAGTTATATTGTTACTGGGCCTCAGATGTGAATGGAGGTTTGTATAATATTAATGTTAGACAGCAGTACCTGACCTGAGGAAGGAAACATGCAGACGGTTGTCTGTTCTTTTAGAGTCATTCATTCACTTGTACGATTTTGAACCTTGGGCCTGCACTGTTGGGCACACACTCCATCATTTGCTACAGCTGCCTGTATTCCTTACCCCTAAGAATCAATTTAGATTAGAGGAACGAAAGACATTACCTAGACAGAAAAACCTGGTATTGGTTCTTTTTCCCAAATGAGGTGGAACTTGATGCGTAATAGGAATGTCTTAGTGAATTTAAGACACAGAGTGCAGTGGTTGATTTTTTTGTAATCAAAGTGAATGGCATAACAAGTCTCAGCCAGCAGTACATAGTATTGAAACAGTTGAGGTCGTTTCCAGGTTAAATAGAATATTTTATTGTATACAACATCAATGTCAGAGAATTGTTTTCAAAAACACGTTGCTTTATCATGACTGCCTATTTTGTCTCAGATTGCATTTACCATCCCAAACATAGTGGTTTCAAACTTTACTTCATCCAAGGGACTCAGACTACATAGGTCTAAAATGGCATAATCACTACCTGTGCAGTCATAATTTTGTTGTTACATGAAGGACAGCAGAAGCATGTAACTTGGTTTACTCCAGAGGATGAATAGGCAGTTGTAAAGGGCAATTTTTCTTCTGCTTATTTTATCTGTTTCTGTAGTTTAAAAGCTCCAAAAAAGGTAATATTTATTCCATTACCATTGCATGGAATTAATTATATTCTAGAAGATATTATAAATATGTAGAGACAGTTATGGAACCAGCACTCATTAGCTTTTTGGATACATATACATTTATATCTAAATATATCGATTTAGCCACAATAGTCAAATATTAGTCTTCTTCAGATCGATTTAAGGAAGCCGTGATTTTTTTAATTGAACGGCTTCTACTGTTTTTGTGGCAATGGGAATTTGCTGTATATCACAGCCTTGACTGAAAGCAGGCAGTGAGCATAGCAGTGGTTTGCCCTAAGCTGCTTGGAGAGATTGCCTTTGTACTTTATTTTGAATTTTTTATTCGTGCCAAGAGTAGATAAAAATTTAATATAAAAATCATTACATATTAGACACACATACATATACATATTCATATATATATAAACTTAAATAGCAAAACCCAATATGCTTTAAGTAGATAATAATGGCTTGTTTATTTTAATGTTGTATAAAAGGCAAAAAAATGTAGCTAACCTAAGGCTAATTATATTTTGTATATTAGATAAATATTTATAAACACAAATCATTACATAGAAAAATTTTTTTCTAATTTATGAAAATAAGAATTATATTTAGAAAAATGTATGACTTTAAGTATTTAAAAACACATCGACTGTTTTAACCTCCAACTGCTCAGTTCCGTTCTGTTCTATTCTGTTCTGCTCTACTCTAACTCTAACTCTAGTATTGTATTGTATTGTATTGTATTGTATTGTATTGTATTGTATTGTATGCTATGGTATCTTAAATCTATCACCCTTATCCCTAAATGAAATGGAGGACATCATTATTAGAAGTATGTGATTATTTTAAAGAGTGACTTCTTTACATACAAGTTAAACACAGCATACTAGAAAAAATTTATGGTGATGTGTATTTCAAGTTAAGTTTATCTATCTTGTTTTGTCTGTATTTCTGCAAACCTCCTATACATACACAGTTCCAGTGTACTAAGAATGTGTCCATTTAGTCAGGCTACTACTCTAGAAGTAAGAAGAGAGAGTGTTACCTGGTATAATTATTGATGTTCATACTTTAAAAATATGTATCTTTGTGTTTAAATAAAAGTTTATATCATTTGTTTGTGGAAGGCACAGAACAATTTCAGGAGTTGGTTCTCTCTTTCTACCCAGTGTACCACATGGGTCTTAAACTCAAGCCATCAGACTTGGGTAAAGTGACTTTATCCATGGAAAAATCCTACCTGCTCTATATTTTTATTTTCATAGCTGAGTGCCCAACCAGCCTGGAGCCTCTTGGCAGAACTTTTTTGATTATTATGTCAAATCCAGCTTGCAAGAGAAGTTCAAGGGATTTAATTTAGAAAAAGGAAATATGAAAACATACAGAATTCAAACCTACAAATAAAACTATATTAAATTTGTCATTGAATTTACTACTTCTTCATCAGAAGCAGTGAGATTTGTATTAAGTCAAATTTGAAAGAGCTCAACTAGCCAGTGAGTAAAAGTGTTTCAACCTATCCTAGAAAGAAGAAAGAAATAGCAGTTCTGATGAAGCTATGTTCTTCTAATTAAAAAAAAAACTTTATAAACCAAATCCTTAAAAACTTCAGTGTTATTCTGGATTTTTATGTCAATACCTGGCTTCTTTTTAATCATTTCTTTGAGAAATTTGTACAATGAATTTTAACATTATTCAACCCTACTTTCAGCCTCTTCTAGATCCAGCCACTTTCCCTACTGACTGCACTTTGTGTCTGTTTTGTTTTTTGTTTTTGTTTGTTTTGTTTTGTTTTTTCCTACCAAGTTTAATTTGTGCTGACCATATAGTCAATGATGCATGGCCTGTGCTTTGTCTACCAGTGGAAACACTCTTAAAGACTGACTCCTTTCTTGCAGCAGCTATCAGTTGCCATGGTTCCCTAGATAGGGGTGGGACTTTGTTCCCACCTCCTTTCTTCCTAGTTGGGTTTGGTTTGTCTTGAGCTTGTTCAGGACTTTTACATGCAGTCAAAACCACTGTGAGTTTACCTGTGCAGCTGCCCTGCTGTGTCAAGATGACAATGTTTCTTGCATTCATTCTCAGACTCTGACTTACAGTCATTCTTCCCTTCTGCAATGATCCCTGGACTTGGAAGGAAGGGATGCAGTGTAGATGCTATTTTTTGAGTGAATAGTACACAATCTTTTATTCTCTTCACCTTGTCCAGTTGTGTATCTCTGTGTTAATTGCCATCTACTGGAAATACAAGTTTCACTGAAGAGATCTTAGAAATACATTAATCTATGTGTGTGACAATGTCATTAGATTCAAGTTAATACTATGTTCACTAGCATATAGTAGTAGTAGTTTTCCTCTTAGGACCTATGACCTATCTACCTACTACCCATACATTTCTAGCCCGACAATAGTGGCTAATATAAACTTCATCCTCTGGAGCAGATACAAACTCATTTATAAAAGAATTGGCTATTCCCAGGTGTATGGGCTGCCATTGTGCATATATTTTCAGATAAGAATTATTGTATGGTTCACAGTAGGATAAGATTGATGATCACTATTCTCCTACAGAAGTTTCATAATGCCTTTCTAAAAAGGCAGCCAATAGGAATGACACTTCCTAGTCAGTCACACTTTAGGACCTCTATGTTCTCAAGAATATAGTGTCTTCAGTAATAGTGCCTTACAATCAAGTTCTGAAGGGTAACCAACAGTAATGGTGATACCAGCAATTTTGGATAGTTTGAGTACAGAGTATGGACCCTGCCAATGACTCTAAAATTTTTTAAAAGAAAACATTTATGGCACTGAATTTTTCATGTTTTAGGCTTCTGTGACTAGTAGGGACATGTTGTTCAGTTAAAGGTTAATTCAATTTAGGAAACTTCTACAGTCATAGGTAGGTTTCCATATGACTTTTTAGAAAGGTTTTCAATTCATTTTTCTTTGCTCATATTTCTTCCTCTAATCTGCCTTCCCATCCCTATCCATTACCACTTATATTCCATTAATGCCTTTTATATTTTTGTTACATTGCTTTCTAGCTTTTCTACCGTGAAAGCCACAACTTACATGAGGTTTCTCTAATTTTCATCATAAATATCTCAAAACTCTAAGCTAACATCCACAAATGAATGAAATCATACAATCTTTATCTGGGTCCCTCACTCAGTATGATAACTTTTAGGGAACCCATTTACCTGTGAATTTCATTTTCTCTAATAACTGAATATAAATATCACATTTTAGTATTATTTGGCAAACAGCTAAGCTGGGTTAATTTCTGGGATGTTGCGAATAGGGCAGTGATAAACATGAATGAGGAAATATCTCTGTTACTGGATATCATCAATTTTTTATGGACTCAAGTTTGTGTAGCTAGGTTTTATGGACACCTATTTTTAGTTTTATGAGGAAGCTTCCCAGTGATTTTCAAAGAGGTCAAACTAGCTTATACTCTCAAAAGCAGTGAATAAACCTTCTCCATTCTCAGCCTCCACATCAGACTTTGTTATAATTCAGACCAGGGTAAGGTGAAATCTCAAGGTAGTTTTAATTTAGTTTGTATTTTCCTAACTGCCAAAGATGCTGAACATTTAACAGAGATGTTTCCCATCCAGTTGCATTTCGCCTTTTGTGAACCCTGCTTAATTCCATCTCCATATCTATCTCCATCTTTTTTTTTTTTACACTACAGATTTTATTCACCTCCTGGTCCACCCTCCGACTGCTCCACGTCCCATACCTCCTCCCTTGCCCCATTGCACTCCAACCACCCCAATCTTATCTCCACAAGGATGTCCCCACCTCCAGGGTTCCCCCAATGAAATGCCCTACAGTAGGAAGAGGGAACAGGTTGAGCCCACCTCAAGCAGAAAGATGGGCATCAAGTGAGGGATGGGGATAGGGTTGCTCTGACCCATAATTCTTCCTGTCTGAAAGAAATGAAGGCGTGGAAATGGAGAAGTGCCTGAGGAAAAGAAGGTCCAGCAACAGTCCCAAAGTGGGATCTAGCTCGAGGGGAGGCCACATGACCTGACATCATTACTGAGCCTATAGAATGCTTGCAAAAAGGGTTATCATGACTGCCCTCCAGAAGACCCAACAAGCAGTTGAAAGAGTCAGATGCAGACGCTTGCACCCAACCAATGAACAGAAGCTGCTGACCCCTGTGGTCGAATTAGGGAAAAGCTGGAGGAAGCTAAGAAGGAGGGCAACCCTGTAAGAGGACCAGCAGTCTCAATTAACCTGGACCCCCCAGATCTCTCAAACACTGGATCACCAACCAGGTAGCATAAATCAGCCAAGATGAGGCCCCAACACATATATAGCAGAGGACTCCCTGGTCTGAGTTCAATTAGAGAAGATGCATCTAACTCTCAAGAGACCAGAGTCCCCAGGAAGTTTAGAGATCCATCTCCATCTTAAGGGCAGAAATGAAAAAGTAATCAAATTGAGTGTTGAAATTAATAAAATTGAAATGGAAAAACAATGATACAAAGAATCCATGGAACAGAGTTACTTACTTAAAAATTTTTCATGGTTGATAAACCTGTGGCTAAACCCAAAGAAAGAGAGAAAAAGCCTAGCATGGGGGTCAAGTCTTCAATCCCAGTGCTCTGGTGTAAAAGCAAGTGGATCTGTGATTTGATAGCCATCCTGATCTTCATGGTGACTTCCAGGACAGTTAGAGCTGCATAAAATGATCCTGTCTCAAAAACCAAGACAAAATATTTGAAATGAGAGAAAAAAACTGGTACTACACTGATACTAAAACTAGACAGTGATCTAATCAGAGAGGGAGGGGAAGAAGGAGGAGGGGAGGCACTCTTTGTTTTTTTTGTTTTTTAAACCTGGTACTGGAAATGATTTTTTAAGGGTAGAAAGAGGAATTTTTGTGAGACCAACTTATCTCTCATAGTGATTGACAGGTGGTTGGAAGTAATTCAAAATTTATTCCTGTCAATTTTATGAACACAGCTTTGGATGATTACAAAGTAAAACCAGACAAATCAAAGAAAACAAATTATAAATAATTATTAACATTGTGTCAGTTTAAAAAATAAAAAAAAAACATGTAACAGTAAACTAATAGCAAACCGTGCAAGATTTCCTACCCTATATTTTAGCTATAAATCCAGGAAAATTAGTTTAATCATTTGCTAAGTTGAATTTTGAATCTGAAGTTATCATCATACCAATTAAGGAGAGTGAGGTTAGAATGAAAATATGATTATAAGTCAGGCCATGAGAGCACGTGCAATCAGGTTGTGGTCTCAGATGGATAGAACGGAGTACTGGATGCTAAGACTCACAGTATTAACTAATGTACACATGGACTCACGAACTCAGCAATGCCATGTCAATAAAGGGGCATAAGTTAGGGTGGCTGTTGTAAGAAGGTCCTTTTAACTCAAACCTACCATTGTTCTTAATGCTCTCTGACTGATATAAAAGACAGTAAAAATGCTGCAAAACCCTTTGCGAAAATAGTATCAAGAACACTCTAATGTATGCCTGAGAGAAACTAAACTCTGGGGCTCTGGAACCATGTCCTGCTCGATGAAGTGGTCTTCAAATCTTCATAAATGTTTGTCTGAAACAAACAAAAAGAATGTGGCTAAATTTTCCACAGTCCATCGCGTTGATTAAAACTACATAAAAACTATTGGTTTCAATGCAGCTTCTTATGTGAGGTTGTTAACTTGCATGCGAGTTACACATAAAAACATATGATAAAAGAAATGGTTTCTAAAACTCTAAACAAAAATATATTATGTGATGAATCCAAGGAATTTCTGGAATTTCTTACCTGTGTTAACACTGGACAAACTCACAGCAGGCCCAGTTATGAGCAGACACCTATACTCTGTACCATGAGGGTTACCACAGCAGGTAATGTCAACAAGTATTACCTGAAATTCCTCACAGATTTGTGACAGCTGAATGCTATGAGTGGTGATGTTGTACTGTGCATACAAAGGTCCCTGACTCTGTAGGAACATAAAAGACTTTCACCATTCCTTACTATTTTTTCCAGTATGTAGCAGGTTAGCATTTCTTTGAACAGGACTGTGTTAGAATGCATGATTCAAAAATTTTCATTTGAGCTGTCTTGAGTTTCATAACGAATGCTATGGGACTGGAATAAGACTTCAACACTTTCTATACTTGATCTTAGCCAAAAGGCCGAGAAGCGATGACTTCAACACTTTCTAAAATGATCTTAAATATGTCTATGTCATGTATTTTTCACTATGTATTTACGGGAAGTGACATTTTTGACACCAGTAATTATAAAGTCAAATTTCTGATCAACTCTAAACACTGTTGGAAACATTCAAGCAGTATTTTTAAGAATTTATAAAAAATAAAAAAGCATATTTATTGTGTAAGATGTATGTGATTTAGTGATTAATAAATGGTAAATTTTATGGATACCAGATTATTTATTTATTATTAAGTGTTCAATTTGCATACTTACTTAATAGTCCTACATATTTGCACTGCATTAAGGTATCTGATGGGAAAAGAGCTTATAAGTGTAAAACTATTTCAGCAGCCTTGACTTGAAACAACTACAGTTTAGTTGTTTTACTTAGCCAACCCTTAACAGAGCTAGTTCTTCGCTGGTGCACGTGAGTAAGCTGGGGAATGCTGTAGAGCAGTCTGACAGTCATTTCTATTATGAGTCTGGCTAGGGACTTACCTTGAGCTGTAATTGGAATAACGGTATGTGGCTTTCCTATGTGGAATGAATATGTTCACAAGGTAATGACTAGCTTTGTGCAATAAAGCAAGAGCCAAAAGATGTGGCGTGTGGGGGTGGGAGGGAAGGGAGCGAGCTACCTAGGTTAGCAAACAGCATTGTTTTTCCCTTTTTCCTCTCTCTCTCTCTCTCTCTCTCTCTCTCTCTCTCTCTCTCTCTCCCCTTCCCCCCTCTCTTTTTCTCCTCCTTTCTTGTTGAGCCAGAGCCTTACTGTAAAAGTTCTTGCTGGCCTTGAAATAAGAGATCTGCCTACCTCTGTCTCCCACATGCTGAAATTAAAGATCTGTGTCACCACTCCAGCCTTATTCTGCATTCAACGGCATCACAATTATTGTCTATCTTGAAGATCTAAGAAGGATTGAGGACAGGTAGAAACTCCATTATTCCATACAATGATTTTTAAACCTGAAGAAATAAAATGTGGTACTAGAATATTAGCAAAGAAATTACTGACAAGTTAAGGAAACCTCTCTAAAGTAATTAAAGTTGTATCTTTCAAAGTAGGATGGCAGTTGCTTAATGATTTGCATCATGGAAGTTGAACCTTTACTTATAATGAACAATGAAGAGATTTAGTTCAAAACAAGTATTTGATATTCATAAAATTTACTGTTTTTTAACCACTAAAGCATCTGATGAGATAACTATGCTTTCTTATCTCTTTTTTATGACTGGGAATTAATGTTGAACTGTTGTAGTAAATATCGAAAGCCTTCAAGGTAAGTGTTTCATGGTTCCTGCAGAGAAAATAAAAAAAAGAGCATGCTCAGTCACGGAGAGGACATTTGTGCTTATGTCTGGGTGTCAATTAGAGGGCACATCACTCATTTAAAGGAAAAGTAAGGTGGAGTGCTATTGAATGATGCACATGGTAAGATCTACAAGACAGCATATTAAAGAACCAGGCATCAGGTCTGAGACACTGCTCGCTCCAGGTGGGAAAGCAGACCCTAGGAACCTAGACTTCTAGCTGCACTTCTTTCAAAGCAGGAGTCTCATGTCAGAAAGTTTTCTGGGTAGATCCAGGAGGCAAACAGCCTTCCGTTGCTGTAATCTGTTGACATAATCATCTCTATCCTTTATTAACTATTTCTAAAGTAAGCCTTGTTTTGTGTTTCCTAAAACAAAGCCTAAAACCTATAGACAGTTCTCTGTGCCTACAGCAAATAGAGATCCATATTTTACCAAGAGATGCTATCAACTCTGAAAACTAAGGGACAAACAATATATCTTTAAAATCAATACACACACACACACACGCACACACACACACACACACACACACACACACATTTGCAATACACTTACCATCACATATTTATGACATATTCTATAGGATATTAGTAAATATATTTCTTTCTTTCTTCCTTTTCTTTCTTCTCTTTCTTTCTTTCTTTCTTCCTTTCTTTCTTCCTTTCTTTCTTTCTTCCTTCCTTCCTTCCCTCCTTCCTTCCTTTCTTCTTTCTTTCTTTGTAGGTTTTAGGTAATTTTTAGGTGACGATCTTATTTTTATGTGATGTATCAATACTGAGCCTTCTCTATTGTGGTTAGAAAAGTAGTTATCTATAAATCATGTTTTCACCTAATCTTGGAGACCAGTATTGAATTTCAGACAACCTTGCAATCTGGGCAGTAATGTGACTCTCTTCTGTTGTATTTCGCAATGTGTAATAGGTCTGAAAGCATGTTGGTTTAAGATACCCATGAGGCTTCTCACTGTTTCAACATGTATGTGGTGCAGAAGCAGCTTAGCTGGCTGTGTAGTTCAGGGACATTTAGGGCTGCAACCATTGGTCATCTCCTTCCAAAGTTACATAGTCATGTCAGAATCCCTTTTATGGTAGGGCTGACTACTCCATTTTCCTTCTCATCGAAAGTGAAGAAAAATGCAGGAGTCATACTCATTTAGCACTGCATATTATCTGGATGACTGCAACTGGAACATGCTGTTGATGGTACTAGGCTTTCTGAAGGCTAAACAATGTGGGAAAATTCACTGAGATGTGAAAAGCAAGTACTTTTTACCACCATCATTAACAACAAAACCATGGCATTGTGCAAGCCTATTTAATTCTAGGATACCTGAGGGTCGGAAGTTGTAGAAGAATTTTAAATGCATGTCTGTTTCCTTTCATTCACTGCATTATTTTCTTTATAATCATGCCTCACAGAGGGCATAATTCAAAGCTACACTGTATGCATAAGGAGAGACAGAAAAAAAATTGGAAATTGAAAAACAATCGTGTTCCCATGCCTATGTATTGATTTTCACATAAATAAGATTGCAACTTCAGTTCACATGATATGTCCACATTTTTAATTCACGAAAAAGCATGATGACATATTATGCATTGAAGAAGATGATTTACCTCATACACATTATCTCCTTAAGGTACCTGACAATATTCACAATTATAATATTAATTTTAGGTTAGCCTGTAGCTTTTAAGTTGTGACTTTGTTTTGTACTCACTTGATTTACTATTGAACAGATCCGTAACATCTCTGGAAGACAAGTCCATCGTCCAGACATTCTGGAATGATTGACCGATAATCACTTTGTCCCAGTTCTCTGGAAGGCTTCATAATCTCTTCCATCAACTACTGCAGACAAGAAATTTAATTTTCAAATATCTCACATTTGTATAAGAATCACCTGGGAGGAGTGAAATAAGCCTGTGGCATTCCTGTCCTGTAAGATAAGAGATGATAATAGGTTCATCTTTAGCCTTAATTGTCAAAGGGATAATTTAATTTCCACACTGAGGAAACTTCTAATTATTTGCCTGGAGTTTAGTGAAGCTTCTAAACCCACTTAGATGGTTGATTTTTTATCAGATTATTGAACTTTATAAGCACTCCATGCAATCTTGTCACAGTTTGTTTTGGTATTCTTGCTTTTTCTGATGCTAAATGTCTTCCAGGTCTTCATGCCTTTCTGCCTTCTGAAAAGTTTGGAACATTGTGGCTATATCAGTTCCTCACCTACGCCCAGCCTTCATCTGAGGGTGTATTTTTTCCCACACATTTGGGTCAGGTTTATTCCCCAGAGAAAAATCTGGTACTACCCAGTTTGCTCTTTTGTTTCTAAGACATAGTCACCTTTTATAAACTAGGCTGGTCTCAAATACACTAGCCTTTTACTTCAGCCTCTCAGGTGATGGCACTATAGGTGTGCATTGTTGAGCCCCGTTGCTAACTTGCCATTTTAACAGAACTGCTTCAAGTTATCTGAAATCAGGCTGTTTCATTGGGCTTTCTAGGGAAGGTCTGATATAGAAGCACATAGAAACCCATGGCTGAGCATCACTACTGGGTTTCCTTGTGAAGAAGAAATGTAAGAAGCATAGCAATGAATGTTCATGTGTGATAATTCGTGGGTTATAACCAATAGGAAACGTTCGACTTCACAAAGACAATGGAAGGTATTATTGTGATGAAATGATATCTTTCATTTCAGGTAACTTATAAAGAGCAGTCATTTGATTCCCACATTCTCTCAGTTCTTGGGGCTGAGATAGTCTAATAAAAGGTTTCCTGGGGTTGAAGAGGGCTTACTTGCTACACAGCAGGGAAAAGGGAAAAAGAGGTAGATTTTCTATGACCAGCACTGTTTTTTAAAAAAGGTATCTAATCCCATTTTTGAGGGAGGTAGTATCTATAAATTTCTTCTTGAATGCCATCACATAGGCCAACAAATTTCAAGGCCAAAATGCTACTGATTCTGTTGTTAATCATAGTGTAACCCAATGGGAATCACTAAGATAATGTGTTCAATGCTGGAGTCAGGTGTGTTCTGCTTAATACAGTGATGACAACCAGGGACTCTGTGAGCTGGCTCCAGATCTGCTTCTTGGTACATAGAAAGCATCAGGGGAGGACCTGCTGGCTGCCTGGTATTTGAAGTTGCTGCTCAGACCAAGCATGAGGCTTTTCTTCTCTCTCTTGACAGCACTCCTATGCTATGCTTCATAATTTGGCATCAGTTCAGAGAGATACTCCCTTGCTGCTGTGCCCTGTCAGATGTTCTCTAAGACTGAATATCCCTGCCATTAGTGTGTGCTCCTCTCAGTAACCTCAGCCAAAATGGGCCCACAGGGCACAGTTTCAGCCCCTGAACATCTGTGATCTCTCACTGGGTGGGATTGAAATTATTAAGTACATATTTTTCTGAGACAGGTTTTTGAGAATGGTTTCCCTATGACATGAATTAGTAACACTAATACTAAGGGCATCACCCACAGTTGTTTTTAAAAGTAAGTTTAAGATTACATTTTGAAACGAAATGAAGTTCCCTTGGCATTTGGGAATTATCACTTCTCTTTTCATGATCAAGATGGATAGATTGTATAATGAATTAATACTACTTTCTGGGTGATAAGAATGATCTAAAATGGAAATTGACTTCTGATAATCCCGTGACAGGTTTTATGCTGCCACCTAGTCATCTTTGTCCAGACTTGTACATCAGTCTGCATACCAGAACAGTTTTGCCTTGTCACATAGATTAGTTTCTGGTAAATAGAAACTAATTTTAACTTAGGTTGTTTATAAGTGAAGAACGGGTCCCAGTAAGAAAAGGGATAAATGTGTGATGAACTCCAGAGCCCATTGCAAAAAAGTGATGTGATACATGGCTCCAGTTCCCTTACACAGTTTGGCAGACACCATAAAGCATCTATACATAGAGTGCATGCAGCTAGCAGTTGTTTGCATTTCATTCATTTCACTCATAAAGTCTAAGCCCGATCCTTATCCCTACCTCATCTCTTCCACCTACCTTGACATGACATACAATCCCTTTCAAACATTTACCATGTCACATTGTGTGGTAGGCTCCAAACTGAGTGTTAGGGATAATGTTATGAGCAATTGGGGCAACACACAAGGGAGTCCATGGGTTATTTCAGACAATGAACTTTATAGAAGACTTGCCATTATAAAGTAAATTGTTTTGTCATGCAGGCTATTTCCAGGTCATCACACTTTGTTTTGAAGAACACTCACTCTCTTGGCTTGGTTCAGGATAAAGTTTATTGTTGTTTTGTAAATAGCATTAATGATTGGAGGATGAAAGGATCAGCCTCACCATTTAGCTGCAAACTTTTTCAAGACTCTCAAGAACTATGGTACAATCATTGGCACATTTTCACTGAAGGAGTGACTCAAAGAGGGCTACAGAGATTTTTGTACCCAGCTCAAACTTCAAGATAAGTGTTGTTGTAAAAATATAAAAAACAAAAAAATGCTGTCTTTTATCCCCACTAGGTTTACACTGCAGTACCCCAAGATATTTGCTAGATATTTTGAGTTCCAGTCAGCAAAGCATCTCACCTGCTCTGCTCTATCCCATATCATACTGCCAAAGGCCTCTCTCTGAGCCTGGCAGCAACCTCTCTACCCATCTAGTTTCCAAGGCAGGTTTCCATGCCAGAAACACACCTCCCAAATCTGTGGCTGCCCAGACCAGCCGCCACACACTTTCTTACACTTAAATCACTACATGAAAGAGCACACAACACAATAACCTTTGGCCCAGTTGATAACATATAATTGCCCACCTAAACATACAAAGCCCAATACACATCCATCCCTTAAGAACATTAATAACAACCTAGAAACACACAGCGTGGAATCTTAATGTCACCTGCCATATTGTTCTGCCATGGCTTCTCTCCCTGTCCCTCCTGTCTCTCCTTTCCATTTCTGTCTCCTCCTCTTCCTTCAAACTTTCTCCCACCCATCCTTCCTTTTCATCCAATGACAGGCCTCCTTCTATCTTGTACCTGCCTCACCTGCGACATTATCCCACAGATAAGAACTTGCATTTATTTATATAGAAGAAAAATTAATTTAATAACTCTATTGTTCATTCTCATGATAATTTTTCTCAAAAAATTTAATAACTATTTTTATATTTATAATAAGTGTAAATGGCTAAATAACCAATGAGGGGAGAATTACTTTTGTCAGTCTTGAGATTGATGCTATTATTGTTGATATGTTCCAAATTCTGTCATTAAATGAGAATCACATCCAAGGACAACTACCAGTTTCTGGGCTCATTCATGATGTTTCAAAGCCCTTGAAAAGTGAGTGCTAAATTAAATGTGTGGAAGAGAGTTGGAAAGACCTACCAAGTTCACTCACATCTTAACCACATTTCAATGTGATGGAAGTAATTTTAAATTAGAATGCATATAGATTTAAAATTACTCTTTGGTAGCCTCATTCTAGTTTCTTCTCTCTCCTTTAAATACCTATTTCGAGTTTAAACAGCCAGTTTCTATTCTTTTTTCACTTATTCCCTTGCTAACATTAAATTTCTTCCCTTTTCTATATGGACTATTATAGATATTTTCTGATCACATTGATACTCAACTGGTTCATTTAAATCTTTGTATGAAGTAAAAAGACCATTTTCCTTGAAATTTCCGCCTTTCCCTAAGAGAACACACAGTTGTAACAATTTTGGGTTTCAAAGTGGACGGTGATTAACTAACCTTAAGAAGTATTACCATTCCCAAATGTTTCCATAAGCACAAAAGACATAACTACAAGTTACTCAGAGTGTATGCTCTAATGCAAAGACTAATTGGCCCAGTGTTTGTCAATGATATTGGTTTATCTTCTAAAATATCTACAATGAAGATTCCAGTTCCCTGCCTTTAATGGTCCCATGTAGTAATCAAGTTTCCTCTTAGTATAGGGCAGATTACGTTTTCCTTGGGTTTGATTTGTGTATTTCTTTATCTTAGAGGAAGTTCCTTAGGAGTCTTCATATTATAAATTGTTATATATTTAAAAATATTAGTAGTTTGTGATTCATTTTGTATTCTGATAATTGTCTTCTGTTTTTCCATTTACACCAAATATCTTACCGCCATTTGTTTTTGATGTTCTTCCAAAGCTCTTTGCACATCGGGAGCTATAAAAAAAAAAAAAAAAGGTGGCCATCTCCTTCTTGAGTCAAGGATAAGCCTGCTTAATGTTGAGCAAAACAGAATGCATAAAGTTATTCAATGTCGGATTCTGGAATCTGAGTATTAGCAGATGGTTTCTGTCTCACTGAATAAACATCCCTCGATCAATGCTGGTCTCTCTGAGAAGCAAGTGTGGTTCAGTGAATGGCTGAGGTACGAGCATTGGGCAGCCCATATGTAAATGGTAATTGTCATGTGCGCCGAGTATTTGCCTTTAAAATCCACTTATCCCTGAACCTGTGGTTAGAGAAAAATCACTGGAGCTTATATACATATAACAACTAACCTACTAAATATTTTTATCAGAATGTGGTTGTGAAAAAATAAGAAAATTGCAAGACTGCAAGCCATTTTATATTTTTATTTTTTCAGACATTAGTAATATCCACTCTTAATATATTTAAACCAAGGTACATTTTTTTACACATTTTAAGTTGTATTGTAGCAAAGGTTTTTAAACAGAGTTAGGCATTTAAGAAAAATATTTCATAGGTCAGAATATACTCAAGCATCTTGAAATACGGTACCTTTTGAAGTGGGATCTCACGGGTGTTCCAATAATGGCTATCCAAAGGGAACAATCATTTTGAAATTCATTTTCCAGTGCTGATAATATACATAATATGTAACTCTCTAAAATTGGAGCAAGTAACCATATATTTGATAATATCAGTTTCCTTTAAAATATCCTTTAAAAGTAAACCACTTCTTTCCCATGCATTAGATAAATGGGTTTTTCTCACAACAGGCAATTCTTCAATTATTGGTGAAAACCAACATGTTTCTTCTAACTCAATTTAATTTGATACACATCCCCTTGGGATAGGTACTCCTCCCTTGTTAGACAGAATTTGCAAACTCAATCGTTACTTTATTGCATTTGTGCCCTTGAGGCTGTAAGTCAGAAGTTCCCACAAATCCCTCTTCATATTTGCTGACATATTAGAACATCTCATAGAATTCAGAAAACAACTCAGAAATAGATTGCAGGCTCCCCAAGATTTTCATGAGCCCCCACAAACTTACCAGCTAGGAACAAGAACATACAATAAAGAACCAGAAACAGCATCCCGATTCAATGATATCCAGCATTCTTAAACTAATATAACATCTTTTAATTCTTTTTTTTTTGTGGAAAACATTGTTAGTTTACTGCATTGCCATAAATTATAAAACTGAAATAACAATTATATTTTAAAAACAAAATTAAAATAGAGGACTTTAAAAATTAATTAAAACTATCTAGCTTGGTGGTAATAAATAGTATATAACTTTAATCACTGTACTCAGGAGGCAAAGGTAGCCTGTTCTACAGAGTGAGTGCCAGGACAGCCAGGGCTACATAGAGAAACCTGTCTTGAAAAATCAATCAATGCATAAATTTCCATTATGATCAATGTTACAATTACATCCTACATGCATACTCATGACTAATATGACTAATTCCCACTTACAAAGTACTAATTTTGTCCTCAGACTTATAGTGAGGAATTTATATATAGAAATTTATATGATCATTAGAAGTTCAGGTTTTGTATAAGGAGAAATAGATTTTCACTAACACATCTGAATTTATCTCATAGTCAAAACAGATTCATATGGAAACAAATCTGAAGACAAAACATTTTCTAAGGATAGATTTCCACAGATCCTTAACAAAGGATCCCTTTGAATATCTTCACACTTCTAAGGACCTTATGTAATTTACACAATGGAACAGAGAGAACAATAATTATTAAAGCATGTCTAAAGTAAAACAAAAACTAATGTAAAGGAGAAATATGGCCAGATTAATTAACTTTATATTTGATATTTTGAATTATAATTTAGATTTGTATATTCTACACACACACACACACACACACACACACACACACACACACACATATATATATATATATATATTTGCTTTTGGATATATTTCCATTACACACACACACACACACCACATATATGAATGCTTCTTTTTGAGGTTTTTCTACTCAAACAATATGAAACTTTCTACTATATATTGCCTGAACTACCACTGACAAGATTTTTATGAAGTCAGAGAGATTTAAAAAATTCTGAAAGAAACAAACATACTTTTTTTTTTAAAAAAATCATGTGTGGATTATGAGATTGGAAGTATACATGTTATAGCAAATTGAAATTCACCTACTTTGACTAATTTCTTCAACAATTCTTTCTACTATATATTTCAGTAGCCTGCTCAATGATATGATGAAGTACTGTTATAAATCGCAATCTAATGAACACCATTTGTCACAACTAGTTTGAGGTAGATAGAACCTCTGCCATGCTCTCTTAAAAATCCCCAACAACCAGTAAGAGAAAAAAAAGAACTTACTTCCACCAATGGACTAGCAGAGGCAGGGTCGGAGTGGGGGTTGGGTTGAGGGTGAGGACATTGATCCACACTACCACCTGCAGCAGCCCAAGAAGTCCTTTCCAGAAATTTCCACTAAGGTCTGTGACTTAGCCAGGTAGGACTGGTAAGATGCAGGTTTGAGGATTGTTACCAGGACTTTTATACTTAAGCACGGAGTAAAAGAGAAACATAAAGCCTATCTGAGTGTGGATTTGGCTTCTCTAGTGTGAGTCACATTTTACTGTGCTTACAATAGTGCCATATACAGTTCAAGTTGAGTTTCAGTTGATAACAAATTTAAAGGATATCACAAGGAGCTTCCATTTTGTATCAGACAGGAACTGGATAACAAGGGGACCGTCTTTGCTCAAAGAGTTACAAGAGAAGTTGAGACATTACTGTAATTGTAAACTAAAGTTGATTGTTCCATTTGTGAGAACTATCTTGGGAAAGATCAAGGCCATTTTGAAAGGCCTTGCTCAGGTCTAAGCATGATTCTTTGCTGTTTAATAGTCTTAATAGAAGACACTTTAATTTTTTTTATGTGTACACATGAGTTACATTTGTGCCAATACCTGAGGAAGCCAGAAGACAGTGTCAGATCCCCAGGAGCTAGAGTGACAGGTGGTAATGAGTCATGATGTGGGTTCTAGGAATTAAACTACAGTTTACTGTAAGACAAGCAACCATATTTGGGAACGGGGGTAATTAGTCCTGTTTCATTCTACTCTAGGTCTTTGGGCTATCCAGCCTGTTATTCATGATTACACAGGCAATGTTGGGCATGGGTTCCCTCTCAAATTAGTTCATTCATTGAGTGGCCACTTCCAGAAGTTCTGTTCCATCATTGCCCCAGAGCAATCTTCCCCAGATTGTATGTGGAAAGTTGTGTGGCTGGTGTCCCAGTCCCTATACCAGAAGGCTTGTCTGGTTATAGAAGATGGACAATTTAGGCCCCATATCCTCCATTACTAGGAGTCCTTGAAAGGGATACCCTCATAGATATCAGGGAGTATCTACTGCACTAGGTTTTTACATAGTCCCCCAAACAACCTCCAAGTAGAGTTAACATCACGTCTATATTCTATCTGTGTCTGTGTCCATGTCTGTGTCCATGCCCCCCACTCTGTCTCCATTCTTCTCTTGACCTGATCCTTCCTGTTCTTATCACCACTGGCTCCAGTACACACACAAAATCTATTTTATTTCCCTTTCCCAGGCAGATTCATGCATGCCCTACACAGTTTTCCTTGTTACTTATCGTCTTGGAGTCTGTAGATTATTTATTTTCTATGTTTTCATAGATTTACTTAACCTTGTTGGGGTGAAGTTTTGTGTGCTTACCTAGGTTTTTCATTTCTAGAATTCTCTATTTGTGTTTTTTCTTCCTTGTTCATATTTCCAGTTTTAGGTCTTGAGTTTTATTTGTTTCCTTTAACTGTGTGTTTTTGGCTTTCTCTAAGGTACTCGTGTAATTCTTCCAACTCTTTGTTTTCATTTTTCTGGATTTTTTTTTTTCGGAGCTGGGGACCGAACCCAGGGCCTTGCGCTTCCTAGGTAAGCGCTCTACCACTGAGCTAAATCCCCAGCCCCCTGGATTTTTTTAAAAGGGGTTTATTAAGGTCTTTGTTAAAGGCCTCAGTGATCTTTTTTTTTTTTTTTTGTTTTTTTTTTTTTATTAACTTGAGTATTTCTTATATACATTTCGAGTGTTATTCCCTTTCCCGGTTTCCGGGCAAACATCCCCCTCCCCCCTCCCCTTCCTTATGGGTGTTCCCCTCCCAACCCTCCCCCCATGGCCGCCCTCCCCCCATAGACTAGTTCACTGTGGGTTCAGTCTTAGCAGGACCCAGGGCTTCCCCTTCCACTGGTGCTCTTACTAGGATATTCATTGCTACCTATGGGGTCAGAGTCCAGGGTCAGTCCATGTATAGTCTTTAGGTAGTGGCTTAGTCCCTGGAAGCTCTGGTTGCTTGGCATTGTTGTACTTTTGGGGTCTCGAGCCCCTTCAAGCTCTTCCAGTTCTTTCTCTGATTCCTTCAATAGGGGACCTATTCTCAGTTCAGTGGTTTGCTGCTGGCATTCGCCTCTATATTTGCTGTATTCTGGCTGTGTCTCTCAGGAGCGATCTACATCCGGCTCCTGTCGGTCTGCACTTCTTTGCTTCATCCATCTTGTCTAATTGGGTGGCTGTATATGTATGGGCCACATGTGGGGCAGGCTCTGAATGGGTGTTCCTTCAGTCTCTGTTTTAATCTTTGCCTCTCCCTTCCCTGCCAAGGGTATTCTTTTTCCTCATTTAAAGAAGGAGTGAAGCATTCACATTTTGATCATCCGTCTTGAGTTTCGTTTGTTCTAGGGATCTAGGGTAATTCAAGCACTTGGGCTAATAGCCACTTATCAATGAGTGCATACCATGTATGTCTTTCTGTGATTGGGTTAGCTCACTCAGGATGATATTTTCCAGTTCCAACCATTTGCCTACGAATTTCATAAACTCGTTGTTTT
The DNA here is from genome assembly GCF_021556685.1 of Rattus norvegicus. Taxonomy (NCBI): domain Eukaryota; kingdom Metazoa; phylum Chordata; class Mammalia; order Rodentia; family Muridae; genus Rattus; species Rattus norvegicus. Next base: position 15,650,540 of record NC_141538.1, read on the forward strand.
TGATAGCTGAGTAATATTCCATTGTGTAGATGTACCACATTTTCTGTATCCATTCCTCTGTTGAAGGGCATCTGGGTTCTTTCCAGCTTCTGGCTATTATAAATAAGGCTGCGATGAACATAGTGGAGCACGTGTCTCTTTTATATGTTGAGGCATCTTTTGGGTATATGCCCAAGAGAGGTATAGCTGGATCATCAGGCAGTTCAATGTCCAATTTTCTGAGGAACCTCCAGACTGATTTCCAGAATGGTTTTACCAGTCTGCAATCCCACCAACAATGGAGGAGTGTTCCTCTTTCTCCACATCCTCGCCAGCATCTGCTGTCACCTGAGTTTTTGATCTTAGCCAATCGCACTGGTGTGAGGTGAAATGTCAGGGTTGTTTTGATTTGCATTTCCCTTATGACTAAAGATGTTGAACATTTCTTTAGGTGTTTCTCAGCCATTCGGCATTCCTCAGCTGTGAATTCTTTGTTTAGCTCTGAACCCCATTTTTTAATAGGGTTATTTGTTTCCCTGCGGTCTAACTTCTTGAGTTCTTTGTATATTTTGGAAATAAGGCCTCTATCTGTTGTAGGATTGGTAAAGATCTTTTCCCAATCTGTTGGTTGCCGTTTTGTCCTAACCACAGTGTCCTTTGCCTTACAGAAGCTTTGCAGTTTTATGAGATCCCATTTGTCGATTCTTGATCTTAGAGCATAAGCCATTGGTGTTTTGTTCAGGAAATTTTTTCCAGTGCCCATGTGTTCCAGATGCTTCCCTAGTTTTTCTTCTATTAGTTTGAGTGTGTCTGGTTTGATGTGGAGGTCCTTGATCCACTTGGACTTAAGCTTTGTACAGGGTGATAAGGATGGATCGATCTGCATTCTTCTACATGTTGCCCTCCAGTTGAACCAGCACCATTTGCTGAAAATACTATCTTTTTTCCATTGGATGGTTTTGGCTCCTTTGTCAAAAATCAAGTGACCATAGGTGTGTGGGTTCATTTCTGGGTCTTCAATTCTATTCCATTGGTCTATCTGTCTGTCTCTGTACCAATACCATGCAGTTTTTATCACTATTGCTCTGTAATACTGCTTGAGTTCAGGGATAGTGATTCCCCCTGAAGTCCTTTTATTGTTGAGGATAGCTTTAGCTATCCTGGGTTGTTTGTTATTCCAGATGAATTTGCAAATTGTTCTGTCTAACTCTTTGAAGAATTGGATTGGTATTTTGATGGGGATTGCATTGAATCTGTAGATTGCTTTTGGTAAAATGGCCATTTTTACCATATTAATCCTGCCAATCCATGAGCATGGGAGATCTTTCCATCTTCTGAGGTCTTCTTCAATTTCTTTCCTCAGTGTCTTGAAGTTCTTATTGTACAGATCTTTTACTTGCTTGGTTAAAGTCACACCGAGGTACTTTATATTATTTGGGTCTATTATGAAGGGTGTCGTTTCCCTAATTTCTTTCTCGGCTTGTTTCTCTTTTGTATAGAGGAAGGCAACTGATTTATTTGAGTTAATTTTATACCCAGCCACTTTGCTGAAGTTGTTTATCAGCTTTAGTAGTTCTCTGGTGGAACTTTTGGGATCACTTAAATATACTATCATGTCATCTGCAAATAGTGATATTTTGACCTCTTCTTTTCCGATCTGTATCCCTTTGATCTCCTTTTGTTGTCTGATTGCTCTGGCTAGAACTTCAAGAACTATATTGAATAAGTAGGGAGAGAGTGGGCAGCCTTGTCTAGTCCCTGATTTTAGTGGGATTGCTTCAAGTTTCTCTCCATTTAGTTTAATGTTAGCAACTGGTTTGCTGTATATGGCTTTTACTATGTTTAGGTATGGGCCTTGAATTCCTATTCTTTCCAGGACTTTTATCATGAAGGGGTGTTGAATTTTGTCAAATGCTTTCTCAGCATCTAATGAAATGATCATGTGGTTCTGTTCTTTCAGTTTGTTTATATAATGGATCACGTTGATGGTTTTCCGTATATTAAACCATCCCTGCATGCCTGGGATGAAGCCTACTTGATCATGGTGGATGATTGTTTTGATGTGCTCTTGGATTCGGTTTGCCAGAATTTTATTGAGTATTTTTGCGTCGATATTCATAAGGGAAATTGGTCTGAAGTTCTCTTTCTTTGTTGTGTCTTTGTGTGGTTTAGGTATAAGAGTAATTGTGGCTTCATAGAAGGAATTCGGTAGGGCTCCATCTGTTTCAATTTTGTGGAATAGTTTGGATAATATTGGTATGAGGTCTTCTATGAAGGTTTGATAGAATTCTGCACTAAACCCGTCTGGACCTGGGCTCTTTTTGGTTGGGAGACCTTTAATGACTGCTTCTATTTCCTTAGGAGTTATGGGGTTGTTTAACTGGTTTATCTGTTCCTGATTTAACTTCGATACCTGGTATCTGTCTAGGAAATTGTCCATTTCCTGAAGATTTTCAAATTTTGTTGAATATAGGTTTTTATAGTAAGATCTGATGATTTTTTGAATTTCCTCCGAATCTGTAGTTATGTCTCCCTTTTCATTTCTGATTTTGTTAATTTGGACACACTCTCTGTGTCCTCTCGTTAGTCTGGCTAAGGGTTTATCTATCTTGTTGATTTTCTCAAAGAACCAACTTTTGGTTCTGTTGATTCTTTCTATGGTCCTTTTTGTTTCTACTTGGTTGATTTCAGCTCTGAGTTTGATTATTTCCTGCCTTCTACTCCTCCTGGGTGTATTTGCTTCTTTTTGTTCTAGAGCTTTTAGGTGTGCTGTCAAGCTGCTGACATATGCTCTTTCCTGTTTCTTTCTGCAGGCACTCAGCGCTATGAGTTTTCCTCTTAGCACAGCTTTCATTGTGTCCCATAAGTTTGAGTATGTTGTATCTTCATTTTCATTAAATTCTAAAAAGTTTTTAATTTCTTTCTTTATTTCTTCCTTGACCAGGTTATCATTGAGTAGAGCATTGTTCAATTTCCACGTATATGTGGGCATTCTCCCCTTACTGTTATTGAAGACCAGTTTTAGGCCGTGGTGGTCCGATAGCACGCATGGGATTATTTCTATCTTTCTGTACCTGTTGAGGCCCGTTTTTTGACCAATTATATGGTCAATTTTGGAGAAAGTACCATGAGGAGCTGAGAAGAAGGTATATCCTTTTGCTTTAGGATAGAATGTTCTATAAATATCCGTTAAGTCCATTTGGCTCATGACTTCTCTTAGTCTGTCTACATCACTGTTTAATTTCTGTTTCCATGATCTGTCCATTGATGAGAGTGGGGTGTTGAAATCTCCCACTATTATTGTGTGAGGTGCAATGTGTGTTTTGAGCTTTAGTAAGGTTTCTTTTACATATGTAGGTGCCCTTGTATTTGGGGCATAGATATTTACGATTGAGAGTTCATCTTGGTTGATTTTTCCTTTGATGAATATGAAGTGTCCTTCCTTATCTTTTTTGATGACTTTTAGTTGGAAATTGATTTTATTTGATATTAGAATGGCTACTCCAGCTTGCTTCTTCTGACCATTTGCTTGGAAAGTTGTTTTCCAGCCTTTCACTCTGAGGTAGTGTCTGTCTTTGTCTCTGAGGTGTGTTTCCTGTAGGCAGCAGAATGCAGGGTCCTCGTTGCGTATCCAGTTTGTTAATCTATGTCTTTTTATTGGGGAGTTGAGGCCATTGATATTGAGAGATATTAAGGAATAGTGATTATTGCTTCCCGTTATATTCATATTTGATGTGAGGTTATGTTTGTGTGCTTTCATTCTCTTTGTTTTGTTGCCAAGACGATTAGTTTCTTGCTTCTTCTAGGGTATAGCTTGCCTCCTTATGTTGGGCTTTACCATTTATTATCCTTTGTAGTGCTGGATTTGTAGAAAGATATTGTGTAAATTTGGTTTTGTCATGGAATATCTTGGTTTCTCCATCAATGTTAATTGAGAGTTTTGCTGGATACAGTAATCTGGGCTGGCATTTGTGTTCTCTTAGGGTCTGTATAACATCAGTCCAGGATCTTCTGGCCTTCATAGTTTCTGGCGAGAAGTCTGGTGTGATTCTGATAGGTCTGCCTTTATATGTTACTTGACCTTTTTCCCTTACTGCTTTTAATATTCTTTCTTTATTTTGTGTGTTTGGTGTTTTGACAATTATGTGACGGGAGGTGTTTCTTTTCTGGTCCAATCTATTTGGAGTTCTGTAGGCTTCCTGTATGTCTATGGGTATCTCTTTTTTTAGGTTAGGGAAGTTTTCTTCTATGATTTTGTTGAAGATATTTACTGGTCCTTTGAGCTGGGAGTCTTCACTCTCTTCTATACCTATTATCCTTAGGTTTGATCTTCTCATTGAGTCCTGGATTTCCTGTATGTTTTGGACCAGTAGCTTTTTCCGCTTTACATTATCTTTGACAGTTGAGTCAATGATTTCTATGGAATCTTCTGCTCCTGAGATTCTCTCTTCCATCTCTTGTATTCTGTTGGTGAAGCTTGTATCTACAGCTCCTTGTCTCTTCTTTTGGTTTTCTATATCCAGGGTTGTTTCCATGTGTTCTTTCTTGATTGCTTCTATTTCCATTTTTAATTCCTTCAACTGTTTGATTGTGTTTTCCTGGAATTCTTTCAGGGATTTTTGCGATTCCTCTCTGTAGGCTTTTACCTGTTTATTAATGTTTTCCTGTGCTTCCCTAAGTGTGTTCAGGTCTTTCCTGAAGTCCTCCAGCATCATGATCAAATATGATTTTGAAACTAGATCTTGCTTTTCTGGTGTGTTTGGATATTCCATGTTTGTTTTGGTGGGAGAATTGGGCTCCGATGATGGCATGTAGTCTTGGTTTCTGTTGCTTGGGTTCCTGCGCTTGCCTCTCGCCATCAGATTATCTCTAGTGTTACTTTGTTCTGCTATTTCTGACAGTGGCTAGACTGTCCTATAAGCCTGTGTGTCAGGAGTGCTGTATACCTGTTTTCCTCTCTTTCAGTCAGTTATGGGGACAGAGTGTTCTGCTTTCGGGCGTGTAGTTTTTCCTCTCTACAGGTCTTCAGCTGTTCCTGAGGGCCTGTGTCTTGAGTTCACCAGGCAGCTTTCTTGCAGCAGAAAATTTGGTCTTACCTGTGGTCCCGAGGCTCAGGTTTGCTCGTGGGGTGCTGTCCAGGGGCTCTCTGCAGCGGCAGCAACCAGGAAGACCTGTGCCGCCCCTTCCGGGAGCTTCAGTGCACCAGGGTTCCAGATGGTCTTTGGCTTTTTCCTCTGGCGTCCGAGATGTGTGTGCAGGGAGCAGTCTCTTCTGGTTTCCCAGGCCTGTCTGCCTCTCTGAAGGTTTAGCTCTCCCTCCCACGGGATTTGGGTGCAGAGAACTGTTTATCCGGTCTGTTTCCTTCAGGGTCCGGCGGTGTCTCCGGCAGGGGTCCTGCCGCTCCTGGGCCCTCCCCCACGGGAGCCCAGAGGCCTTATACAGTTTCCTCTTGGGCCAGGGATGTGGGCAGGGGTGAGCAGTGTTGGTGGTCTCTTCCGCTCTGCAGCCTCAGGAGTGCCCACCTGTCCAGGCGGTTGGGTCTCTCTCTCACCGGGTCTGGGAGCAGAGAGCTGCTGCGGGCCGGGATCCGCGGGTGTGGGACTTCCGGTAAACACAGAACGTGCCCGGTTCTAGAGAAATTCTGCTTCCGTGTGTCCCAAGCTCACCAGGCAGCTTTCTTGCAGCAGAAAATTTGGTCTTACCTGTGGTCCCGAGGCTCAAGTTCGCTCGTGGGGTGCTGCCCAGGGGCTCTCTGCAGCGGCAGCAACCAGGAAGACCTGTGCCGCCCCTTCCGGGAGCTTCAGTCCACCAGGATTCCAGATGGTCTTTGGCTTTTTCCTCTGGCGTCCGAGATGTGTGTGCAGGGAGCAGTCTCTTCTGGTTTCCCAGGCCTGTCTGCCTCTCTGAAGGTTTAGCTCTCCCTCCCACGGGATTTGGGTGGAGAGGACTGTTTATCCGGTCTGTTTCCTTCAGGGTCCAGCGGTGTCTGTGGCAGGGGTCCTGCCGCTCCTGGGCCCTCCCCCACGGGAGCCCAGAGGCCTTATACAGTTTCCTCTTGGGCCAGGGATGTGGGCAGGGGTGAGCAGTGTTGGTGGTCTCTTCCGCTCTGCAGCCTCAGGAGTGCCCACCTGACCAGGCGGTTGGGTCTCTCTCTCACCGGGTCTGGGAGCAGAGAGCTGCTGCGGGCCGGGATCCGCGGGTGTGGGACTTCCGGTAAACACAGAACGTGCCCGGTTCTAGAGAAATTCTGCTTCCGTGTGTCCCAAGCTCACCAGGCAGCTTTCTTGCAGCAGAAAATTTGGTCTTACCTGTGGTCCCGAGGCTCAGGTTTGCTCGTGGGGTGCTGTCCAGGGGCTCTCTGCAGCGGCAGCAACCAGGAAGACCTGTGCCGCCCCTTCCGGGAGCTTCAGTGCACCAGGGTTCCAGATGGTCTTTGGCTTTTTCCTCTGGCGTCCGAGATGTGTGTGCAGGGAGCAGTCTCTTCTGGTTTCCCAGGCCTGTCTGCCTCTCTGAAGGTTTAGCTCTCCCTCCCACGGGATTTGGGTGCAGAGAACTGTTTATCCGGTCTGTTTCCTTCAGGGTCCGGCGGTGTCTCCGGCAGGGGTCCTGCCGCTCCTGGGCCCTCCCCCACGGGAGCCCAGAGGCCTTATACAGTTTCCTCTTGGGCCAGGGATGTGGGCAGGGGTGAGCAGTGTTGGTGGTCTCTTCCGCTCTGCAGCCTCAGGAGTGCCCACCTGTCCAGGCGGTTGGGTCTCTCTCTCACCGGGTCTGGGAGCAGAGAGCTGCTGCGGGCCGGGATCCGCGGGTGTGGGACTTCCGGTAAACACAGAACGTGCCCGGTTCTAGAGAAATTCTGCTTCCGTGTGTCCCAAGCTCACCAGGCAGCTTTCTTGCAGCAGAAAATTTGGTCTTACCTGTGGTCCCGAGGCTCAAGTTCGCTCGTGGGGTGCTGCCCAGGGGCTCTCTGCAGCGGCAGCAACCAGGAAGACCTGTGCCGCCCCTTCCGGGAGCTTCAGTCCACCAGGATTCCAGATGGTCTTTGGCTTTTTCCTCTGGCGTCCGAGATGTGTGTGCAGGGAGCAGTCTCTTCTGGTTTCCCAGGCCTGTCTGCCTCTCTGAAGGTTTAGCTCTCCCTCCCACGGGATTTGGGTGGAGAGGACTGTTTATCCGGTCTGTTTCCTTCAGGGTCCGGCGGTGTCTGTGGCAGGGGTCCTGCCGCTCCTGGGCCCTCCCCCACGGGAGCCCAGAGGCCTTATACAGTTTCCTCTTGGGCCAGGGATGTGGGCAGGGGTGAGCAGTGTTGGTGGTCTCTTCCGCTCTGCAGCCTCAGGAGTGCCCACCTGACCAGGCGGTTGGGTCTCTCTCTCACCGGGTCTGGGAGCAGAGAGCTGCTGCGGGCCGGGATCCGCGGGTGTGGGACTTCCGGTAAACACAGAACGTGCCCGGTTCTAGAGAAATTCTGCTTCCGTGTGTCCCAAGCTCACCAGGCAGCTTTCTTGCAGCAGAAAATTTGGTCTTACCTGTGGTCCCGAGGCTCAGGTTTGCTCGTGGGGTGCTGTCCAGGGGCTCTCTGCAGCGGCAGCAACCAGGAAGACCTGTGCCGCCCCTTCCGGGAGCTTCAGTGCACCAGGGTTCCAGATGGTCTTTGGCTTTTTCCTCTGGCGTCCGAGATGTGTGTGCAGGGAGCAGTCTCTTCTGGTTTCCCAGGCCTGTCTGCCTCTCTGAAGGTTTAGCTCTCCCTCCCACGGGATTTGGGTGCAGAGAACTGTTTATCCGGTCTGTTTCCTTCAGGGTCCGGCGGTGTCTCCGGCAGGGGTCCTGCCGCTCCTGGGCCCTCCCCCACGGGAGCCCAGAGGCCTTATACAGTTTCCTCTTGGGCCAGGGATGTGGGCAGGGGTGAGCAGTGTTGGTGGTCTCTTCCGCTCTGCAGCCTCAGGAGTGCCCACCTGTCCAGGCGGTTGGGTCTCTCTCTCACCGGGTCTGGGAGCAGAGAGCTGCTGCGGGCCGGGATCCGCGGGTGTGGGACTTCCGGTAAACACAGAACGTGCCCGGTTCTAGAGAAATTCTGCTTCCGTGTGTCCCAAGCTCACCAGGCAGCTTTCTTGCAGCAGAAAATTTGGTCTTACCTGTGGTCCCGAGGCTCAAGTTCGCTCGTGGGGTGCTGCCCAGGGGCTCTCTGCAGCGGCAGCAACCAGGAAGACCTGTGCCGCCCCTTCCGGGAGCTTCAGTCCACCAGGATTCCAGATGGTCTTTGGCTTTTTCCTCTGGCGTCCGAGATGTGTGTGCAGGGAGCAGTCTCTTCTGGTTTCCCAGGCCTGTCTGCCTCTCTGAAGGTTTAGCTCTCCCTCCCACGGGATTTGGGTGGAGAGGACTGTTTATCCGGTCTGTTTCCTTCAGGGTCCGGCGGTGTCTGTGGCAGGGGTCCTGCCGCTCCTGGGCCCTCCCCCACGGGAGCCCAGAGGCCTTATACAGTTTCCTCTTGGGCCAGGGATGTGGGCAGGGGTGAGCAGTGTTGGTGGTCTCTTCCGCTCTGCAGCCTCAGGAGTGCCCACCTGACCAGGCGGTTGGGTCTCTCTCTCACCGGGTCTGGGAGCAGAGAGCTGCTGCGGGCCGGGATCCGCGGGTGTGGGACTTCCGGTAAACACAGAACGTGCCCGGTTCTAGAGAAATTCTGCTTCCGTGTGTCCCAAGCTCACCAGGCAGCTTTCTTGCAGCAGAAAATTTGGTCTTACCTGTGGTCCCGAGGCTCAGGTTTGCTCGTGGGGTGCTGTCCAGGGGCTCTCTGCAGCGGCAGCAACCAGGAAGACCTGTGCCGCCCCTTCCGGGAGCTTCAGTGCACCAGGGTTCCAGATGGTCTTTGGCTTTTTCCTCTGGCGTCCGAGATGTGTGTGCAGGGAGCAGTCTCTTCTGGTTTCCCAGGCCTGTCTGCCTCTCTGAAGGTTTAGCTCTCCCTCCCACGGGATTTGGGTGCAGAGAACTGTTTATCCGGTCTGTTTCCTTCAGGGTCCGGCGGTGTCTCCGGCAGGGGTCCTGCCGCTCCTGGGCCCTCCCCCACGGGAGCCCAGAGGCCTTATACAGTTTCCTCTTGGGCCAGGGATGTGGGCAGGGGTGAGCAGTGTTGGTGGTCTCTTCCGCTCTGCAGCCTCAGGAGTGCCCACCTGACCAGGCGGTTGGGTCTCTCTCTCCCTCAGTGATCTTAATAAAGTTACTTTTAAGTTCTTTTTTCCTGTTATTAAGCTGTGTTGGAATATTCAGGGCTTGCTATCGTAAGATAGGGATCTAGTGGTGACATATTGTTTTGGCTGATGTTGATTGTGTTCTTATACTGGAGTTTAGGTATCTGGGTTTGGGGTGATGATAGGTCTATGTGCCAATTTCTGAGTTTGTTTTGTTGCATAGGTGTTTTGTTCCTTGATTTCTGTTTCTTCTCTTATCCTCTGGTTAGTGTGACCAATGGTTGAGTAGGGATCTCCACCTAAACATTTGATGAGTTGCTTGCCTCTGGCAGAGATGGGGTTCTCTGCCTGAGTTGGGGGTCTGGTGACAAGGAGGCATGGGGTATTAGGGATAGAGTGTGGCCATTGGAAATTGGGGATATTCACAGGTAGGTGGTCTACCTAGACTTTTGGTGGTTCTAGTGGGCTCTGATCAAGCAATCTCTACCTGAGTTGCAGCTGGGACATGGTGACAAGGCAGGGATTGGGTAGTGACATGGGAACAACAAGAGAGTAGGGTAGGTCTGCAGGCAGTCAGTCTACCTGGAGACCTGTTGGATAGAGTGAACTTTTGTCAAACAAGGGATCAAGCAACTACTCCTAACCTGTGGTTAGGAGAAATCAAGGAACAAAACACCTATTTCCATACTCCTAACATCTATTTGTATGTATAAATATCTCTCTCTATATATATAGATAAATATCATATATACAATACATTTGTTTCAAATTAATTATTTAAATTATTGAAACATGTATATTTTCTCTAATATTTGTGGAGAGAGAATATTAAAAGAAAATATACAGCATTTTTCTTTCTGGGGATGGAATACCTCACTCATTTTGATGATTTCCAACCTCACTCATTATACCACAAATTTAATTCTTTGATTTTTCTTAATAGCTGATTAATATTCAGTTGTGTAAAAGAAATTGCATTTTCATTATCTATTCATCAGTTGATGGATATTTAGGCTGTTTCTATTTTCTAGCTATTGGAAATAGAGAAGTGCCCTGAGAACTTGGTAATGTACCGAAGCCATTTCTAAACTAATTCTCCAAAGAATGACTTGACCCTTCATCCCTATTTATATTGAATTTTAAGGAAAGGGAAGAATAAAGGAAAGATATGTTCAACAAAGAGGATGTAGAACTTAGGGATTTGAGGAATTCTTATTATATGCATGTCATGTTTTATAAACTGAAGGAGATTGTTCTAAAGTTTTTACTAGTGTGTAGCTGTCCAGTCTTTAGTATAATATATTGAGTGTGAATTTTGATTTGATGGAGTGATCTCAGTAGAATCCAGCAACAGTAAATGGCTTATAGCAGGAAAATACAGTACCAGACTAACTAAAGGGTATGGAAAAATGTGAAAAAACAAAGGAAGGCTTTCATACATCATAGATATCAAAGTGTTCCTTTATTAACCCAATAGTTACACAAGGATAAGTTTTCTAGACTTCCAGGAAGCTGTTCCTCATTTGAATTTTAGATTATAACTGCATATTGCTTAACATTCATATATTTTTACATTTTCTTATCAAAGTGGATATATATAATATATATAATTTGTTGCAAAAAAGCTTTTAAATATAAAATATAATAGTACGCAGTGAGATACAGCAGAACCAAAGTCTCTATATTTCAATGAATGTCTTTGCACTTAATATCTACATATTTATAGGGACAGATAGTATTGGCTATATTATTCTTTAAGAAAAGGGAAAAATTGTCTGCAATGTGATTTAGAGGTTCCTGTGGGGCTTTTATTTGCTTCTATAGGAACAAGACTAGTTTGTCTTCTAGTTCCAGAATATAAAGCCTTATTAGAGAACAATGCAAGAGTGAGATTATATTGTCTGGCAGCACAAGAAGGCAAATAGTATTATTAATGAGCTTTAATATATAATAAAAACTTTCTAGATTTTCTGTTTTTTAGAAATTCATCACTAATTTTCCTTTGGAATGAGGTCTCTCTGATATCTGGAAGCACATAACATTTCTAGTATCACAGGTTCATATTTAGAAAACATTTTTGCAGTATGCATATGTATGTAAATCTTCAAGCATATTGAATTTTACTAATATTCAGATGAAACTTTGGATGTCAAAGTTGGGTGAGTTACAACTTTGGGGGTTATTTATGTGGAATAAAAAGGGAATCACAGTTTGGCAATAGTGGTATCCTTTATCAGTTAAGAGGGGGAGAAGTATCACTAAGTGTCTCCTCTTCTATACATGAGGGTGTTGGGAAAGGGAGTCCATCTCTAAGTCAGAAAGATATATCTCATGAAAATCAAGGCAATTTTATTCCTCATGGACTCCAATCTCCAAAACTACAAGGAAAAGATTATTTCTGTAGTTCAATTCTTAAACTCTTTGGTCTTTAAAAGGGCATTTCACATGATCTGATCTGAATCACAGTGTCAAGATTCATTTCTGGGAAAGAACTATAGAGATGGTTTTTGTGAATTGTTTCTAATATAAGCTCTTTACAATGATTTGATTTAAAGTTGATAATAATACTGTTTATAGAAATATGGAGAAAAATATAGCCCATGTTGGAGAGGCAAAACAGATACATAGAATATCAACATTGAGTACTCCAGATCAACTGCTCCCAAGAAGAAGAGACGGGGCTGGGTGTGTGAAGTTTCTGAAGGCATTTTTGAAGAATGGTTAAAATAAAGACACTGGCTTATTTCTCATGGTGTGAAAAGAAAAAAAAAGATACAGTCAGTGTTTAAATACAAGTTTGTGGGTTGTATAATTAACCTAAGAGTCTGTGAATGTGTGTGAATTGTAAAAGTAACTTATTTGCCAGACATAATTGTTACCTCAGAGGTTTGCTGCTGAAGAAGTTCATCCTTTCTATTTCTTTCTGAATTCTGGATGACTGTTTCAACTCAGATGTTCTGGCTGAAAATGCCTCTTCAAACCGACTGGTTCAATCTGGCTTCTCTTGGATTCTGGCTGAATTCTTCTAGGCCTCAAAGTAACTGTGGCAATTTGTTCTAATTTCCTGGCTCCTTCTTAGTCTGTCTTTACCTGTGACCTTTGTCCGTAAAACTGTCCCAGCAAAGCTACCTCTGCTGACCTTCATGGCATTGAGTAAACTCATTCCACTGTGCTCACTGAATGAAACTTAACTGTACTCCACTTGGAACTGCACAGGACTGACTTAACTTCATTGAGCTAAACACAAGTGACTGCCAGAACTGAAGGGAACTGCATTAACTGTAGTGAACTGAACTGAACTGAACTGATTCAACTCAATTGAACTCCACTCCATTGCCTGAACTCAGCTGAACTGTACTCACCGAACCGTCCTTCATTCCTGACTCACTTTATGCTGCTCTCTTAAGTCACCTTTCTTTCCTGTGCTGTTCTTATGGGAATTAGGTGCATCCTATCTCTAACTCATTCTGTCAAATCTTTCTCTTATTCATCACTTTATCTGCCCTTTGATTAGACATCACTTTTAAATATGACCACTTCCCTCTACAAACAAAATTTATCTTCATGGTTTGAAATTAAAGACATGTGTTAAACTTATGTCTGTATCCCAGCCAGGGGGAATAAATATGGATTATTTATGTCATTCCAGCCAGATGACACAGAAATAGAAGACTTTTGTATGAGATCCCTTTCTAGCGCAGCCATATTTCTGGATTAAAATTCCTCTAGAGTGAAACACAAATTTGAGACTGCTGACAAAATGAGCAATATCACCCAGTACCTGACTGAACTACAATGCAAGTTAAACTACTAGTTTTATAGAGTGTCTCCTTTTTTCACAGTGAGGATATTTGATAGGTAAGGAGTGGCGTTATCAAAGTTATCTTCGGAAAGACACAGATGTAGCTGAGGTTATTGAATTTTAAAATCTGGATGGCTCATCTTTGCCAGTAAACAGTTCCCACAGTGGATACACTATACCTGTAATGTTGTTCTTCTCATCTCTCTCTCTATCTTTGTCTGGGTAGCTACTGGGCATTAATGCTTAGGAAGCTACTATGAAAGCAATTCTGTTTCTCTTCATAGTCCAACTTCCAAATGTCTCTTTGCTCACATTTCTACGTGCCAACTATAATTCCTGAATGTCTTGGAGAACAAGGAACAAAGGATGTCCTATGGGATGTGCTAAACTCCAAAAGAACTACTTAGATTTTCTAAATTATACAAGTAGATTCCTAGGAGATATACATGGATAAACTATGCGGTGTGACACACTGAACTTCTTGCTGTAAGCCATTGGATTGAGATTTTTCTTGTGGAGATAGAAAGGGTGTAGCAACCTAATTGAATGACTATGAATCAAAACAATCCCAAATGAGCAAGTTAAAAATCTTTTGAGTACCCTTGACATACCTCTGTTGGTGAATAACATCACAGTGTCTCAGGTGTTTGGAGGAAGGCACAGCCTGCCACAGTGGATAACTTACCTCTTTTAAAAAGAGCTCCTGGATTTCTATTGAATTTTAAAAGCCCAGAAGCTGAACAATCATCCACAAGCCATTGCATGAATAAAACTGCCCTTTGTGAACTGGGTGTTAGTTTATCCACTAAACATCAAAGTTGGCTGTTGCTATACCTACTCCATGAACATCAGCAGTCTTCATTCATTACAAGAACCAGCTTACTCATGCTTTAGATTGAAACCAATGTTTTCTAATGTAGTCCAAATGATTTTACTGAGCAAAATCTGAATCTCCCTTCAGTCCATCATCCCCCAAAGGAATAGAGTATGGTGTCTGTAGATAATTATGTCTTGAGAACAAAGTTCTTATGAATGGAATTAAAGATTTTAATAGAATTAATTATTTTACATAGAAATATAAAAGCTACTCTTTGTCTTTCCCATGTTAAAACACAACACAAAGCATCCATCTACAAAGTAATGACTAAGACTTTTCTAGTAAGCATCCCAGGACTATGAGAAAAGTTGTGTGTGTGTGTGTGTGTGTGTGTGTGTGTGTGTTTGTGTGTGTGTGTGTGTATATGTGAGAGAGATACTTAGTTATATTAACTCAAAGGGACCAAAATCAATGCTTCCACAGCAGTGTTTATTATAAAACATACCTATTTTTTCCAAAATACAATATCTATTTTCTTTAATAGCACAGTCACCACTAACCTTTCTATCTTAGCTTTCTACTTCAACAGCTAGTTCATATTTTTTTCTAGAAACATTTATTTAATACACACACATATACACATAGACACAGACATATACACATATACATACATACACACACACACACACACACACACACACACACACACACACACACACGCACACAGGCTTCTATTGGTGTGATGAAACACCATGACCAAAATGTGAGGTGGTATTCAACTTACATTTTCATACTGCTGTGCTGTTCATTATCAAAGAAAGTCAGGGCAGAAACTGAAGCAGAGCAAGATTTGGAGAGAGAAGCTGATGTAGATGTCATGATTGGGTGCTACTTACTGGATTGCTTCCCATGGATTGCTCAGCCTGGTTTCTTATGGAACCCAAAACTACGAACCCAGGAATACCACCACCTTGAGTTAGAGTAAAAGTATCTTTTATTCACCTGATATAAGTGTCATCTCCGATGCTTACTGCTGAATTAGCTCACCTTTTCTAGCTCTTTCTAAACTCTGGCTAGCTGGTTCAACTCAGCTATTCTGACTTAAACTCTTCTCCGTGGTGACTGATTCAATCTGGCTTCTCTTGGCTTCTTCTTACTGAATTGCTCTGCTTGGCCTCAAACTAACTCTAGCAGTTTGTTTTACTCTTCTGTCTCCTCCTTCTCGGGCTTCAACTGCCTCTGCATAAACTCAACTCCACTCAACTGAGCTGACTCCCAACTGACTCAACTCTTACTTCACTGACTTAATTCCACTGACTACATACTCTCTCTCTCTCTCTCTCTCTCTCTCTCTCTCTCTCTCTCTCTCTCTCACACACACACACACACACACACACACACACACACACACAGACACACACACACTGCACTGCTCATAAATAGCTTTTCTCTTGAGAGCTGGGTGTATCCTATCTCTGACTCATTCTGTCAGATCTTTCTCTGATTCATCATTGTGTCTGTCCCCCAATTAGGCTTCATTGTTTGGGCATTAAAGATATTAAATGGATTCCAGCTAGAGGGATGCTAAGAGTGTGTCTGAATTCCAGCTTTGCATGTGATCAGAGCAGCCGTGTTCCTGGATTAAAATTTTTCTACTACACACCACATTGATCACTAACTGAGAAAATGCCTTATAGCTGGATCTCCTAGAGATATTGCCACAACTGAACTCAACTCTGATTTCTCTAGTTTGTATCAAGTTAACAAACCAAACTAGCCAGTATGATATACAATGAGATTTTGTTATTTTTCCTCTAGGTCCTTGAATTTTTTATTTCTTCCATTAAAACCTTTCATCTCAAAAACCCCTTTATTTTCATATTTGTGGGATGGGGCAGAGAAAGAGAAACTGAGAAAGAAGTCCATTAAAAAATACTTCAAGAAAAGGAACAGTATTTTAGAATCAACCTATCCAAAGAAGTGAAAGATATCTACAATGAAAAATTTAAAATACTTAAGAAAGCAATATACCAGAAGATAGAAAGGCCTTCCATGCTCATGATTTGAGGTAGGATTATGTTGTGAAAATGGCCACGGTACCAAAAGCAAAGTCACAGATCCAGCGTATTGCCATTGTTTACTGAAAGTTAATACATTCACAAAGAATCACAGATTACTGTATAAACAACGCAGTCCTCAACAATAAGAACACAGCAGAATCACCACACTGATTTCAAGTTGTAGAACAGAGCCACAGAATAAGCATAGGTTCATGGAAGATGGAGAACCGAAATAACTACCTGATATTGGACAGAAAACAGAAATATACATTGAAGAAAATGCATCCTCTTCAACAAGTTTTGGGAGATCTGCATGCCTATGTAAAGGAATGAATGAATGTAGATCTCCCCCTCCCCCACACACACATGCACAAAGTAATATTTTGATTTCATATAATGCACCCAATCACACTTGATTCCCATTCCTCTCAGGTCCACCTCCCATCCTTATGACCTTCAATAATTAAATACATAGAAACTACACCAAGTATAATCTGTGTTGCATACATACTCATTGGGACATAGTCAAACGCCCTTCCAGTGGCCAGCTTCTTAAAGATAACTGAGGTTCCCTCTCCCTAACTGTACCCCCACCCCCACCCCCACAGGCATCAACTGTGAAAGGCTACACTTCAGCATCTTCATCACAATTTTAAAAGACACTCTTCAATATCTTTCTGTCTGGTCTCTTTTCTTTTTGTTGGAGGGGGACAGGGGTGTTGGTCCAGAATCCTTCAAACTCTCATTCTCAATTAGGAGTCAGCCGCACAGACCACAGACATCCACAAAGCTTCCTGATGCATCATGGATGATGGACCATGGACACTAACATGCCTCCTAGTGGTAGGAAAGATCAAGGACATCAACATGGTCTCAGGCAGCCAAAGGGCAGCATAGTCCACAGACAACAACATGGAGTCAGGCAGCAGCCAATCCACATCCACATGTATGTGGTGGTAGTATGGACCAAGGACCAACATGACCAACATGGTCTTAGATGATAGCACAGACCATGTACACCAATATGTTGTAAGGTTGTGTTGGTGGTAACACTCCTTCCTTCTCTCTCCTTGTCATGTGCTGTCGTCCCCTACCACCTCCTCATAGCCCATAGGAACAACATGGTCCACGGGAATCAATACAGCCTGAGGCTATAGAATAGATGGCAGACACTAGTACGGCCCCAGCTGTAGCATAGATCGCGTTATCAAGCACAGCAATATGGCATCCGATGACAGCACAGACTATGGAGTGCTTTTTTGTTTTTGTTTTGGTTTTGGTTTTTTTTGTTTGTTTGTTTGTTTGTTTTTTTGAGAAAGCCCGATCAGAAAATGAACCTTTATCTCAAATATCCTGCCACTGCTCAGAGCCAGTACTGTTGCAGGGCTTGGCAGCATGTTCAGAGGCATAGCCTCCTTGAGCTCCAGACTGCTGCTCAATATGCTGGTCCTGCATGACAAGGCAAGCTCCCCTGTCCACAGCCATGCTTTCGTCTGTCAGCACGTCTCTCCCAGCTGCATGCACACTACTCTATCCTGACATCCTTCCTACCTCTTCACCACACTGTTATTCATCAGGTGGCATTGCAAACTCCAGTATGTCAGTCTCTGGTTTCGGAGTGTCATAAATACTGGATATTGCTTAGACTTATCTTGGATATCCTGTTGTATGCCAAGAGTCAGGGTACTCTTTTAGCTGGACAGGGCATCAGGCCAGGATCTATGGGAGGTTCAGTCCACTACACATCTCTGCCTTCAGTGAAGGCCTCCCGACTGACTCACATTTATGATCATCCTGGCTGGGGTCCACTGGCAATGCTGTGTGGCCTGTACTCCGTGCTGTAGGCTGGGTCCACTGGCACAAACATCCCAGGGCACTGAGGACACACACCATAAACTGTTCCATGGTCCGTTGGGGGCTGGGAGCCATCTTGAATAGAACTTGAAATATTTTTATAAGGTTCTGATGATGAAAATTATAGATGTGCCAGGGTAACTTTACCTGAAATATAACCATCCTCTCTGATGCTATCTTCTGAGTTCCTCAGGCAAGGCAGTGCTCTGGATAAGTTTTGGGTTCTGGCTATAGCTATGACAATGGCAGAGATGGCAAAGGCATAAGGGAGCACCAGCCTGGTGGCAATGTCTCTCATTTATGGACTGAGCACTGCGTGGCTTTATTAAGCATGTTGTCAGCTGCCACATGGTGTGGGATACCCGGAGCTCAGGCTGTGAAAGAAACTCAACTCTGACTCTGCTGGTAGCCCCCACAGAAGCTCTGTATGTCACAACCATCTTGGCTCCATCCTCAAACGTAGATCTTTATCTTTCAGTACAAAAATAAATCTCGATGTTAGATCTGAAATGGTAGAACATCTAAATGAAAAAGTGGGGAATAGATAAAAATATAGGCACAATAACAACTTTATGAACAAGATTCAAGTCACCCAGTAAGTAACAAGAATAAAAAAATGAACCATATGAAATTAGAATTTCTGTATAGCAAACTGTTAAGTGAAGTGAAACTTCTGGAGGACTGGTGGCATTGTCTCCTTTCTGTTCACACATTAACTCATGTCAACTCCCCCTTGAGATGCATTCTCTTCTTTTAATATATTAATTTTTACTAAAACCAAGTCATAAGAATGCCTAACAAATGCAGCGTCATAGTATTTGGGGTCATATTCTATCTTTCTTTCCCAACTTTTGAGATTAATTACTTTTCTGACTTCTTTGTACTGTCATGTTTCCTCACTCACAGATGAACTTAATAATGGAATTCTAGTTTCATTACTAAATAAAGTAAATGTAGCCATCATGGAGTTGTTACAGGGACAGCCTAGGTGGACAGTTGTAGTTTTTGTTGTAATTCTTATCAGTGGTACTGCTATAGCAAGCAGGCATAGCAAGTCCCCTATGTAGTATTGGGCCAAATTTTGTTTTTTGGCTTCATGTTCATGTGACTAATTTGTTTACCTCAAAAAGCTTGAAGGAGACAACTTTATGAAAATGTCTTCACACCTTTCTTGCCTGGTAGGTGGGATACATCATATTGGCCTTCTCCCTCACCTCAGGAAGATCTTATCAGACATTATGTACAGTGTCCACAGTGGTCTCAGGAAGGCTGTTGTTCTCTGTTGTCAGTACACATTTTCTCCTCTTTGATTATACCCATAATACACCTGTCCAACCACTCCACTCCTTCCCTTGCTTTTGTTTTCAATTTCTTCCACCAAATTTGTTTTCTGAAACCCCCTTCTTAGGGTGAATAATACTTCTGTCAGATTTCCAATGTGGTGTTGTCTTTGGAGGAAAGAGCTTAGGGACTAAACCTCATATTTTATTTTAATCCAGGGCTGGGAAATTGGAATTTGTTCCAAGAATCCTGTCAGGTAGCTATAGGCTGAGGTCATATTTTTTTTTATTTCTGTCATTTTTGAGTTAGTTCTGCATATAACTGTGGGGTGTTTTAATCGAATTTGTTATTATATAATGCATATATCTTCACTACTGTTTATCTGCTTTATAGAGATATCACATCATCTCTTCATTTGTACAGTCTACTCATAGTATCCTCATCTGTCCTCAGAATAGAAATGATTATTCAGACAGATTAGATGAGGAAACTAAATCTACAAAACCTCAACAATTGCTCATACTTTAAAGCCAGCAAGAAAGTGGTCTGAATTCCACTCCCAATATTAAGTTCTTCTTTCTAATATTAGGTTTAAACTATTTTTTCACCACACTGGAGACAATGGCCAGTCTCTAGTGTATTTTACATTATACCTAACCCTGAAACCTTAACATATACCCACTCAATAAACATCTGGGTGACCATGAAAGAAATAATTCACACAGGTTTGAAAAATTTTAGTATTCTAAATTTAGGCAGATTCCTTGACATGTTTAGAAAACAAACAACTTCTCCTCTCATTTCTGTAAGAGAATATTCAATTGAAATAATTTTGGAAGCTCTACTTACCTTACCCTTTTTATCATCTATTAATTTGATTAGATGCTAATGGAGTCTTAAAATAAGAATTATCTTAAAGGAGATAGTGGTTAATACATATGTTTACTAACATGATTTAATTGCTGTCACTATGAATTGTTCTTCCATGTCTTACCAAGCATCTTTTACTTTGGAATTAGTGCTGCAGTTTTCTAAATTAATTTATGAATTGGGATTCAAGGCCCACTGTGAGGTATTCAGAGTGATAGAAATACTTCAAGATAATGTGTAAAAGTGACACCTTTTTAAGGTCATAAAGATTGGATCATCTCACAGGTAGATTTCCTGAACATCAGACGCCCTATGAGCAAAGGAAGTGAAGGCCACATACCCATCCTGCCACCTACCACACAGGGAGGGGGGGAGAGATACAGACAGAGACAGAGAGAGATTCGCACAGACACTCAAACACACACACAGGCACACACATATATTTACCATTAAAATACATTTTATGAGAAAATTTATAATATGTGACCTGGATAATGATTGTGATTTAAAAAAAAAAGAGCAATGCTTCCTTAATTTCTTAGAAGCCTGCTTTCCTTTAATGAGGCAAGTAATTTGGAACTTGTCTGATAACATAACTCTATGAAAATTGACTTCTCTTTTTTTTTCTTTTATTGGATATTTATATTTACATTTCAAATGTTATTCCCTTTCCTGGCTTCCTGTCCATAAGCCTCCTATCCCCTCCTATTCCCCTTCTTCTTGAACAGTGTTCCACTCCCCATTCAACCCCCCTCCCAGCCCCCAACCCTGACATTCCTCTACACTGGAAGTCCAACCTTGGCAGGACCAAGGGCTTCTCCTTCCATTGGTGAACAGCAAGGCCACCCTCTGCTACATATGTAGCTGGAGCCATGGGTCAGTTCATGTATAGTCTTTGTGTAGTGGTTTAGGCCCTGGTAGATCTGGTAGGTTGGCATTTATTTTCTTATGGTGTTGCAAGCCCCTTCATCTCTTTCAATCCTTTCTCTAATTCCTCCAACGAGGTCCAGTTCTCAGTTCAATGGTTTGCTGCTAGCATTTGCCTCTGTATTTGACATGCTCCGGCTGTGTCTCTCAGGAGAGATCTATATCCGGTTCCTGTCAGCATGCACTTCTTGGCTTCATCAATCTTATCCAGTTTTCATGGTTGTATATAGATATGGACCCCATGTGGGGCAGGCTCTGATTGACCATTCCTTCAGTCTTTGCTCCAAACTCTGCCTCCATATCCCCTCCTATGAATATTTTTGCTCTCCCTTTTAAGAAGGTATGAAGCATCCACACTTTGGTCATCCTTCTCCTTGAGTTTCATGTGGTCTGTGGATTGTATCTTGAGTAATTCAAGCTTTTGGGCTAATATCCACTTATCAGTGAGTGCATACAATATGTTTTTCTATGATTTGGTTACCTCACTCAGGGTGATATATTCTAGTTCAATTCATTTGCTTATGAATTCCATGAAGTCATTGTTTTTCATAGTTGAGTATTACTCTTATGTAGCTATACCAGACTTTCTGTACCCATTCCTCTGTTGAAGGACATCTGGATTCTTTCCAGCTTCTGGATATTATAAATAAGGATGCTATGAACATAGTAGAACATGTGTCTTTGTTGTATGTTGGAGCATCTTTTGGGTATAAGTGCAGGAGAGGTATAGCTGGGACCTCAGATAATGCAATGTTTAATTTTCTGAGGAACCTCCAGACTGATTTCCAGAGTGGTTATACCAGTTTGCAATCCCACCAACAATAGAGAAGTGTTCCTCTTTCTCCACATCCTCAACAGCATCAGTTGTCACCTGAGTTTTTGATCTTAGCCATTCTAACTAGTGTGAGGTGGAATCTCAAGGGTCTTTTGATTTGCATTTCCCTGATGACTAAGTATGTTGTGCATTTCTTTAGGTCATTCATTTAGCTCAGTCATTCAATATACTCAGCTGAGAATTCTTTGTTTAACCCTGTACACCATTTTAATAGAGCTATTTGGCTCTCTGGAGTCTAATTTCTTTGTATATTTTGGATATTAGCCCTCTATCAGATATGGGATCTGTAAAGATCTTTTCCCAATCTTTTGGTTCCCTTTTTGTCATAATGACAGTGTTCTTTGCCTTACAGAAGCTGTGCAGTTTTAGGAGATCCCATTTGTCGATTCTGGATCTTAGAGTATAAGCCTTTGTTGTTTTGTTCAGGGAATTTTCCCCAGTGCCCATGTGATCAAGACTGTTCCCCACTTTTTCTTCTATTAGTTTGAATGTATCTGATTTGATGTGGAGGTCCTTGATCCATTTGGACTTAAGCTTTGTACAGGGTGATAAGAATGGTTTGATTTGCATTCTTCTACATGATGACCTCCAGTTGAACTAGCACCATTTTTTGAAAATGCTATCGTATTTCCATTGGATGGTTTTAGCTCCTTTGTCAAAGACCAAGTGATCATAGGTGTGTGGGTTCATTTCTGGGTTTTCAATTCTATTTGACTGATCAACCTGCCTGTCTCTGTATCAATACCATACAATATTGCTTTGTAATACTGCTTGAGGTCAGGGATGGTGATTCCCCAAGAAGTCTTTTATTGTTGAGTATCTTTTCTGCTATCCTGGATTTTTTGTTATTTTGAACTATTCTATGAATTTGCACATTGCTGTTTCTAGTTGTAAGACGAAGTAAGTTGGAG
Organism: Rattus norvegicus; assembly: GCF_021556685.1. Lineage (NCBI taxonomy): Eukaryota > Metazoa > Chordata > Mammalia > Rodentia > Muridae > Rattus > Rattus norvegicus. The sequence goes on from NC_141538.1 coordinate 15,673,052, forward strand.
TTTTGATACAGACAGCATTTTACTTATATTAATCCTGACAATCCATGAGCATGGGAGGTCTTTCCATCTTTGGAGATCTTCATCAATTTCTTTCTTCAGAGATTTGAATTTCTTGTTAAACAGATCTTTCCCTTGCTTGGTTAGAGTCACAGCAGAGTATTTTGTATCATTTAGGACTATTGTGAAGGGTGTTATTTCCCTAATTTCTTTCTCAGCCTGTTTATCCTTTGAGTAGAGGAAGGCTACTGATTTGTTTGAACTAATTTTATAACTAAGCACTTTGCTGAAGTTGTTTATCAGGCTTAGTAGTTATCTGGTGGAAATTTGGGGTCACTTAAGAATACTATCATATCCTCTACAAGTAGTGATATTTTGACTTCTTCCTTTCCACTTTGTATCCCTTTGACCTCCTTTTGTTTTCTGATTGCTCTGGCTAGGACTTCTAGTACTATATTAAATAAGTAGGGAGAGAGTGGGCAGCCTTGTCTATTCCCTGATTTTAGTGGGTTGCTTCAAGTTTCTCTCCATTTAGTTTAACATTAGCTACTGGTTTGCTGTATATTGCTTTCACTATGTTAAGGTATGGGCCTTGAATTCCTGATCTTTCCAGGTCATTTATGATGAATGGGTATTGAATTTTGACCAATGCTTTCTCAGCATCTAATGAAATGATCATGTGGATTTTTTCTTTCATTCATATTTATTTTATAATGGATAATGTTGATGGATTTCCATATATTGAACCATCCTTGCATCCCTGGGATGAAGCCTATTTGATCATGATGGAGGATCATTTTGATGTGTATTTGGATTCTGTTTGCAAGAATTTTATTGAGTATTTTTATGTAAATATTCATAAGGGAAATTGGTCTGAAGTTCTCTTTGTTGGGTCTTTGGTTTATGTATAAGTGTAGTTGTGGCTTCACAGAAGAAATTTGGTAGTGTTCCATCTGTTTTAATTTTGTGAAATACTTTGGACAGTATTGGTATGAGGTCTTCTATGAAGGTTTGATAGAATTCTGCACTGAACCCATTTGGTCCTGGACTCTTTTTTTAGTTGAGAGACTTTTAATAACTCCTTCTATTTCGTTAAAGTTATGGGATTGTAAGATGTTTTATCTGTTCCTGATTTAACTTTGTTACCTGTTATTTGTCTAGAAAGTTGTCCATTACCTCCAGACTTTCCAGTTTCTTTGAATATAGGCTTTTGTTGTAGGATCTGATGATTTTTTTAATTTCCTCAGCTTCTCTTGTTATGTCTCCCTTTTCGTTTCTGATTTTGATAATTTGGATACACTCTCTATGCCCTCTGTTTAGTCTGGCTAAGGGTTTTTCTATCTTGTTGACTTCTTCAAAGAACCAACTCCTTGTTTTGTTGCTTCTTTGTATAGTCCTTTTTGTTTCTACTTGGTTGATTTCAGCGCTGAGTTTAATTATTTCCTGCCTTCTACTCCTCTTGGTTGTATTTGCTTCTTTTGTGCTAGAGCTTTTAGGTGTGCTGTCAAGTTGCTAATGTGTGCTCTCTCCTGTTTCTTTTTGGAGGCACCCAGAGCTATGAGTTTTCCTCTTAGCACAGCTTTCATTATGTTCCATAAGTTTGGGTATGTTGTCTCTTCATTTTCATTAAATTCTAAGAAGTCTTTAATTTCTTTCTTTATTTCTTCCTTGACCAAGTTATCATTAAGTAGAACATTGTTCAACTTCCATGTGTATGTGGGTTTTCTGTTATTTTTGTTGTTATTGAAGATCAGCCTTAGTCCGTTGTGATCTGATAGGATGCATGGGGTTATTTCTATCTTCCTGTATCTATTGAGGACTGTTTTGTGACCAATTATATTGTCAATTTTAGAGAAGGTACCATGAGGTGCTGAGAAGAAGGTATATCCTTTTTTTTTAGGTTAAAATTTTTCTGTAAAAATCTGTTAAGTCCATTTGGTTAATAAACTCTGTTAGTTTCTCTGTGTCTCTGTTTAATTTCGGTTTTCATGATCTTTCCATTGATGAGAGTGGGGGATTGAATCTCCTATTATTGTGCAAGGTGCAATGTATTCTTTGAGCTTTAGTAAGGATTCTTTTATAAATGTAGGTACACTTCCATTTAGAGCATAGATAATACAGAATTGAGAGTTTATCTTGGTGTATTTTTCCTTTGATGAATATGAAGTGTCCTTCCATATATTTTTTGATAACTTTCAGGTAAAACTCCATTTCGTTTGATATTAGAATGGCTACACCAGCTTTTTTCTTCAGACCATATGCTTGGAAAATTGTTTTCTAGTGTTTTACTCTGAGGTAGTTTCTGTCTTTGTCTGTGAAGTGTGTTTCCTGTATGCAGCAAAATGCTGGGTCCTCTTTACATATACAGTGTGTTAGTCTGTGTCTTTTTATTGGGGAATTGAGTTCATTGATGTCAAGAAATATTAAGGAATGATGATAGTTGCTTCCTATTATTTTTGTTGTTAGAGGTGGAATTATGTTTGTGTGTCTTTCTTCTTTTGCTTTCGTTGCAAATAGATTACTTTCTTGCTTTTTCTAGTGTGTAGTTTCCTTCCTTGTGTTGGAGTTTTCCATCTATTATTCTTTGTATGTCTGCATTTGTAGAAAGATATTGTGTAAATTTGTATTTGTCATGGAATATCTTAGATTCTCCATCTGTGTTAATTGAGAGTTTTGCTGGATATAGTAGCCTGGGCTGGCATTTGTGTTCCCTTAGGGTCTGTACAACATCTGTCTAGAATCTTCTAGCTTTCATGGTTTCTGGTGAGAAGTCTAGTGTAATTCTGATACGTCTGCCTTTATATGTTACTTGACCTATTTCCCTACTGCTTTTAATGTTCTTTCTTTGTTTTGTGCATTTGGTCTTTTGACTTTTATGTGAAAGGAGGAATTTCTTTTCTGGTCCAATTTTCTTGGAGTTCTGTATTCTTCTTGTATGTTTATGGGCATCTCTTTCTTTAGGTTAGGAAAGTTTTCTTGTATAATTTTGTTGAAGATATTTAGTGGCCCTTTAATTTGGGAGTCTGCACTTTCTTCTATACCTATTATTCTTACATTTAATCATCTCATTGTGTCCTGAATTTCCTGGATCTTTTGGGTTAGGAACTTTTTGCATTTGACATTATCTTTGATAGTTGTGTTAATGTTTTCTATGGTATCTTCTGCCCCTGAGATTCTCTCTTCTATCTCTTCTATTCTGTTGGTAATGCTTGTGTCTATGACTCCTGATCTCTTTCCTAGGTTTTCTATCTCCAGGTTTGTCTCCCTTTGTGATTTTTTATTGTTTCTATTTCTATTTTTAAATCCTGGATGGCTTTGTTCAATTCCTTCACCTGTTTGGTTGTGTTTTCCTGTAATTCTTTAAGGGATTTTGTGTTTCCTCTTTAAGGGTTTCTACTTGTTTACTTATATTGTCCTGTATTTCTTTAAGGGAGTTATTTATGTCTTTCTTAAAGTCCTTCATTACCATTATAAAATGTGATTTTACATGTAAATCTTTCTTTTCCTGTGTATTTGGATATCCAGTATTTGCTTTGGTAGGAGAACTGGGCTCTGATGATTCCAAGTAGTCTTTGTTTCTGTTGCTTAGATTCCTGTGCTTGCCTCTAGCCATCAGTTTGTCTCTGATGTTAGCTTATCTTGCTATCTCTGACAGTGGCTTGACCCTCCTATAGGCCTGTGTGTCAGCACTCCTGTAGATCTGTTTTCTTTCAGCTGGTCTGGGAACAGAGTGCTCTGCTCTCAGGTATGTAAGAGCTCCTGGTGAATGGCTTTCAGCTCTTGGAGAAGGCAGAAACCTGAAGGGTCCTGCCCCTGACTTCTCCTAGTTCCCTGAGCCCAAGGGGCACAGATGGCATTAGGTGATTTCCTCTTAGGTCAGGAATGTGGGCAGAAAGTAGTTGTCTCCTCTGACTTCTCCAGAGTGTCCACTTTACTGAATGTCCAGCTCTCTCCCCCATGAGAGTTGTGTGCAGGGAGCTGTGTGACAGGTTCAGTTCAGTTCCAGATGCAGGCAGAAACCAGCTGAAAATTGACTTTTCATCGTAAATTTTAGGTTGTATTTGCCTGAAATATCAGTTGATTTTTCTCTAGACACTTGTATGAGTAAAGCAGCTTTATGCATGAGAGAGACCTCATTTTTATTAAATAATTTTATTAGCTTGTTGGGAGTTTCATACTTGCCTTGATCATATGTGCCTACCCTCCACTAACTCTTCCCAGATCACTATTCCTTCCAATTTTGTGTCCTTAAAAAATATTGATTTGTGATGCTTAAATATTTTTTGATATATACACTCTTATTAGAGTATAATCAACTATCTGAAGCTATATTCTTAGAAAAAAATGCTGCCTGTCCCTGTAGTTATTAATTTCCAGTAACTATGTGGTACTTGGTGTCCAAATACCTTCCTCATGCTATCTTTGGTGTTCTTGGGTTTGTACAGACTGGTCTTGTCTATACTTTTGCAACTACTATGGATTTGTAGGTAGATCTGCTCTTCTGTGTTCAGAAGTCACTATTTCCTTTTGCTGCCTCTGGCTTTTATACTCTTTCTGTACCTTGCCCCTTTTCTCAAAGATCCCTGACCCTTGAGAGGAAAGACTGCACTGTCTATTAAATGAGACATTTGGGGTTAATTTTTTTAATCTGCATTTTGGCCAGTTATGGGTCTCTGAGTTAATTAGCATATACTGAAAACAAAGTTTTTGTGACAAGGTTTGAGACAGTAATCTTGGGTATAACTACAAAGTCACTAGAAGATTTTTAATACTATGTTCATTTAACAGAATAACAGGAGTTGGTTCTCCCCTAAGATATATGAACTTTCTACCCAAAGTTCTTATCCTGATATTTGTATCAGGATTGGATTACCAACTCTGGATTAGGACTTAAATCTAATCAGAAGGTGTTTGTTTAGTCCCATGATGTTCATACCAGTATTGAACAAGGGCTTGTTCTGCCAGGAAGCTCATTATTGTAGCCTGTGGGATTCACATCTGGGTAGAACTTGTGATCATTCTTCTCTCCCAATAGTGAGCATAGCACCTTTCATAATCAGTGAATGGTAGAGACTAATGCAGACTCCCACACAGGAGGCTGCTTGGGTGGGGTGGGGCAATGCTGAATACTGACAGTCTTGAGCAAGGTGAACATTAAGGGCCAGTCATGAAAGAAAAAGAAACCATTTGGCTTTAATCATGTAATCAACAGAGAATAGCATCAACAGCGTTATCATGTCATGTGAGTTTTAGGGCATTATTTCCATTTACAGTGAGTCTTCAGTATCTTCTTAGAGTATGATGGACAATCGGATTTTAATATAAGACTCTGGGAACATCACCCACATAGATTCTTGTTGAACTGTACCTCAGAATAAAAGGCTAGTTAATAACAGAAAAAAAGTGCTGTACCAAATGTACATACATAATGGAACTACCCCCCAAAAAATGAAACGAACCATGCTGCACAATGATCCAGCTTATATGGTATAAAAAAGAGAGAGAGTAAGAGAAGTGGGGTGTAAATAGGCAGGAAAGTTGTGATGTGGAGGGAGGAAGAGAGGGAGGGAGAGAAAGAGAGAGAGATAGAGAGATAGAGAGATAGAGAGAGAGAGAGAGAGAGAGAGAGAGAGAGAGAGAGAGAGAGCAGCATGCTTTTGGTAGAGAAATGGCAGGCTGATAAGGCAGAAAGTGGTCTTTTCATCTCTTTATGACTGGAGTCTATGGAGGACGGCTAGTGAGTGAAGATTGGTAACATGGCTCTGTTATGCAAACTCACATGAATAGTATGTAGGGCTATATCTGGACTTTTCTGTATTGGTCTAATGCAGATCTCCGAGGAGAAGGTGGAAGCAGAATGCATTTTGGCCTTATGAGTTAATGTTGCTTTTGGCAACTGGAAGGAAGGCAGGGAGCCTTGTCCATATGCTTCTGCTTCCTTTTTATTCTGCTCTGCCATCCTCTAGTCTGTGGAGACTTAATCTGTTCTCCCACATATTTCCTACATTCACTCTTATAACAAAGCAAGCAGTTCCTAAAGGTGAGACTTATTGAGGGTTAGTGTTGGATCTCTAGAACAGGTGTGACGTGTTTCTAATCTACTCTACTGAGTATTCAGAACATTGCCAATAGGCTTTACAACCATAATTATAGCAATTTATACAGTCTTCTACAATATTCATTGTATCTTAGTTTTAACCTATCCTTTGGAAATATTTCAGTTTTTTTCCTTTGGATAGAACACTCTCTTCTAAGAGATGTCCTAGCAGTCAAGAATGGGTACTGCTCTTGCAGAGGACTTGAGTTCATCCTTTAGCGCCTACTCTGAGTAGCTCAGAAGTTTCTGTAATTGCTCCATGGGATCTGATGCACTCTTTGGCTCTACAGTCATGAATATGCACAAGCACAGTGGAGAGATATATTCACACACACACACACACACACACACACACACACACACACACACACACTTCAAAAATATGTTTTATAAAGAAACAAAAAGAAGACTCACATTTAAATAAACATTTCAGCTACTGAATAATTCAGCTAATGAAGACCGAGCTTCTCTATTTCCACCCAACACTCTCCATGTGGTATGACTTCTGACTGATATATTTGACACTTTCCATCTGTCTCCTCCAATTATAGAACTTCTTGTCAATCAATTTTGCAAATATCTAATGAAAATCATGTTCCTCAAGTGTTGTGAAAGAAAATTTCCTTACCTTACTATTTTTTTTCATCTTTTTCTCCTCTTGTAAATACACTGATGGACCTTCCTGAGCCCTTTTCTTGGACTTCCCTGGATTTTGTGGCTCAAATCCCAAACCTCTGCTTAGAACTTCTGAAGAGGTCATGCAGCTGGTCAAAATGCATAGCTCAGTCATGCATGCGGGTGGGGGGACAAAGAGGAAGGGATAGCAGGATGGAGAGAGAGGGGGAGGAGGAGGGAGGGAGGGGAGCACATTTATAGAGAGAGCAGAAGTCAGTTAACAAGGAGTTGACTTTAAAACATATAGTATTAACTTTTTGTGCCTAGACAGACCTAGGTGTACTACCATTTCTATAGGTATGAGACTACTGTTTTCAGAGAAGGGAATAAGTAGCTAGCAAAACAGAACAGGACTGAAGCTTCTAATCCCTTGGGATCTTGACCAGAAGGCCACACCAAGATCCCAGAGTGATCTCCTGAGTTCCCTAAGCACAAGGAGCATATGTAAAGGATAAACATGTTGAGACCTTTGGGAGTGTGCACATGGAAAGGCAGAAGGAGAATTGCATTGAGAATGGGATGCACAGAAGCTTGGCTGACATTTTGAAACTGTAAAATCCAGGGTTCTGAGAAACTCATACCTTCGTGAATAAAACGAGGTGTTAGGAGATGAAAGTATATGTATCAATATGTGTACTCTGCATGTGAGAATATTTAAGTTTGATATTTAATTTCTACTATTTCATCAATTTTGTACTCTTTAAAGAGATAATTTTCCAAAGCAAAACCTAATCTTCCAAAAGATTTTACCACATACATGCACCAGCATAACATCTTGTTTAACTTTTAATTCATAGGTTGTAGTATTTGTCACCAACATAGCCATGAATTTGCTGAGTTCATGTTTTTCCTCTCACTAATAACCAGTTGCTTAAGAAGACATTTAGCTTGGCATGACAGTTTATGTTTGTAATACCCAGTTGAAAGAAGAGGGTTGCCAACTTGGGCTAGAGAATGACAAAAATATAAAAGAAAATTTAAAAATGGCATATTTCTACAGTGTATTATCAGACTTGTATGAATATAAACTAAATATTAATGATATAAAGTATTTATTAGCTAACAGTATATCTTTATATAAAACCCAATTGAAAGAAATGTTCTTTTCCTAGAAGAACAAAGCTAGAATTCAGAGTAGAGATGGCAGGTTTCTGAAAACAGTGTTGTTCTGAGAAACCTCATGGCAAAAGCTCCTGTCTTAACCACCAAACTCCCACCCATGTCCTTCTCATATACAGAGAAACAGTTGCTCTTATGCTTGCCTGGGGAAGGAGCCAGAGATTCTCTGGAAAAGTAATCTTAGGTGAAAAAAAACATTAAAATCAAACCAAAGTAAAATCAACAGCAGCAACAAAAATCCAGTAACATAAAAAAATGCCATATTAATTTCAGAAGTAAATAAGAACAAAAATACACAGAAAAAAGAATGCTTGAGAAAAAAACCCTAAAAACAATGTTTGATTTGTAGGACTATAAATTTCAAAATTCCAGTGCAAATGTTAAGTTGTGGTGCTAATGATCCAGCTGCAAAGTGGAATTTTTTTCTACAGCTCTCTAAAGACAGAGATGCATTTTAAGGAATGCATCACTGACACAGTACACACACACACACACACACACACACACACACACCACAATTACATAAGAAAGCAAGTTACTTAATTTTAAAAACTTTTTTCTTGGTATACTGTTGGTAATAAAAATCGCATGGGACCATCTCATTATTCATGGTCTATCATTCACCAAAACATTGTCATGTGGTATACTAGTCTATCAAGGACATGAAGTATTATGTTACTAAATTGTTGATAATTATAGTGTATATAATGGATGTTAATGGATATTTAATACTACCTAGATACATGTTATTTTAGGTTTTGTCAAAATATTGTTAAATATTACCAAAAAGAAAATTTAGGTGACATAAGTCACTACATCATCCAAGCCCCTCTGCACAGAAACCCAGGGTGTTATACAAGTTTATACAAGGCTATACACGTGTATACCTATGGGAAGGAATTGATTTGTGAAATTGTGAGCTCTGACAAGTCTGAAATCTATAGGGACATCTCCAAAATAGAAGAATAATTTTTAAAATTTAATTTCGAGATCTTTTAAAGAGTTTGTATATATAAGAATCATTGGGAGTCAGTTCTCTCGTTCCATGATACCAATGTTGGGGATCAAAGCCAAGTTGGCAGTCTTGGAGGCACCAGCTATTACCTTCTGAGCCATCTCACTTGTCCAGGTTAGAGACACTTGAACAAACACTGGTGCCACATACTTAGACAAGTACCAAGAAAAATTACATTTCAACATCAATTTTATTTGAATTTGCATTCTAAACTGCAATCATCTTTTGTCTAACTCATACTTTGGGGGCATTCATTATTCTCCCTCTTCAGTTCCCTCTCTTCATCTCCCCTGCATGTATCACTTTCCTCCTCTTCCTCTACCTCTTCTCATTTCTCACCCACCCTCCTATCCATCCTTGTGCTCCTCCTTCCCCCATGTCTTTTCTAATTTTCCTTGTTGCTTATTTTCTTTCCCATCATTTGAGCTCAAAGAGTACACAATAGTTTCTATTCTTATAAATAGATAAGAAGGCTAAGGGCCGTTCTTGAAGTTCTTACCGGAAGAAACTCTCTCCTTCCTTTCTGACAAGATCTCGTGGTAGTGGGTGGTACTGCTGCAGCTGTCTACTTTTATGTGATGTCTGTTTATAGTACAAAGCCAAGTATAAATGTGGCCAACACTGATGTCATCATAGTAGGCTCATGAGGCTGCAGGTGTGCTCACATGGAGAAGACATTGAGGAATTATAGCACAAATGGAGGCCATGGATTTGAGCCTTTTTATTCTGTAAACAATTCATGTGCCCCATGGTCTTTGTGAGCCTGATAAGAGTATTGATATGCATCCAACCATTTGACCTGTTGGGGATGATAATACTCAGCTCACAATAAGTTCTTAGGGTATGTGTTCACTGAGTGGCTCATTCGCAAATCTTCAGTCTGTGTCAGTCATAGGAATAGGTCAACAAATATTTCTCAGAAAAAAGTAATTGTCTATTTAGGACAGGAGGTTTCACTTTTTTAAATGCTAAAGTCCTAGGAGTAAATTGATTCTTGGAGTTGAACAAAACCCCATAGAGAAATGGCTCTCCATCTTACTTCAGATTTCTAAGGCCATCATATTTCTGATAGTCTTAGGAACTGAGACACTGCTCAGTAGCAAATTTACAGTTATGAAGTAGCAAGAAAACTAATTTATGATTGGGAGTCACTATAACATGAAGAACTGTATTAAAGGGTTGCACATTAGGATGGCTGAGAACTACTGCTGTTTGCTAACATATGAGAGAGAGAGAGAGAGAGAGAGAGAGAGAGAGAGAGAGAGAGAGAGAGAGACAGAGAGACAGAGAGAGACAGAGAGAGAGAGAGACAGAGAGACAGAGACAGAGACAGAGAGACAGAGAGAGAGAGAGAGAGAGAGAGAGAGAGAGAGAGAGAGAGAGAGAGAACATAATTGATTATTGAAAACTTCCAAAAAGGGCCCAGGCTACCTACATTAACTTAATGTTTATCTTTGGAAGAGTATGGTGCTAATCCTCACACATTGGACTCCTTGCAATGTCATCAGAGTACAAGGCTCTGGACTGCATCAGGCTAATTCTCTAACTTCAAAGATACAAATATCTTTAAAGATACTTTATTGTGTTTGATACTTCTTATTTATTTATTTATTTATTTATTTATTTATTTATTATATATAAGTACACTGTAGCTGTCTTCAGACACACCAGAAGAGGGCATTGGATTCCATTACAGATGGTTGTGAGCCACCATGTGGTTGCTGGGAATTGAACTCAGGACCTCTGGAAGAGCAGTTGGGTGCTCTTAACTGCTGAGCCATCTGTCCAGCCCGTGTTTGATACTTCTAATTGACTAGATCCAAGCCTCCTATCTCCTGAATAATGATAGAGGAGTATGGTGTCTTGTGTAATGGGAAGGTAATATTTACTTTTCTAGTCCTTCATGGTAACAGTACTTTTGCCCTGTAGGACAGGTACCAACCATTATTCCAATTTCCTAGGAGGCAACATGGGCATTAAGGAGTTGAAGAGAGAGAATTAGAAAAGAAAATTGGAGAAATCTATGCACATTTTCTCTGCTACTTGATTAGGTGATTAGTGATATATCTGATTGGAAGGGATAATAATCATGTGGCACTGTGTGCTCTTGTCCCCAGCAGTCAATAACTGTAATTTAATTATGAAAGCATTCCATAAAACTTTCAGTAGAATCTCACTGGTAAATGTCGGGGTACTTCACGGCATTGTTATGTTCTTTAGGCACAAGCCTGAGAAAGGGTTCAGCTAAGAGAAAGTTTGAAAGATAGGTGGAGTTAATGCAGTGCCTTGAGTGGAATTTAGGAACAAAGGGGAACCACTGAGGGAAACAAAGGAAGTATTAATAACACTTTCCTTTGGGTAGCAATGGATCAGCCATTTCAGGAAATACAATAAATATGTCATGTTTATGGAAGATATTAATAGTAGATAAATGTATTTGTCTAAAAAGGAAATCTGCTAACTTCAAATTTTCCCTATAAGCTCTACAATCATTAAAGTTTAGGAATGAAAAACAGGATGATGCTTTAAAAATTCAATGCATTTTAGTCATTTTAAAATTTACAATGACTACAAATAGCTTTATTACAAATATAACGTGGTTACATACTAATTAAAATGCTTGGCATCCCATACTGATATTATTTTCTGAGTAAACATCTGAAATTACTATCTAGTGTTTTGATGAAGTATAGTAGAAGATTTGGATTTTTAAAAGCAAGACCTGCGCTTTCGCCAGGGAAGCAGCGATGCTACCTGTAAATCTTTAGCTCGCCCTGCGTTCTTCCAAGCCCTGTCTCCTAGTCTCGGCTCAGCTCTGCAGCAGAACACCTGTAGTAATTTCCCCTACCGCTGGTGGATAGCAAAGATCCTCATCTCCTAAGCATCATTCCCTTACTCCTTGCTTTCTGCACATCCCAGCCCTATTGCAACACATGTCACTCAGTCAGGGAAGCAGCTAGGTTAATTGCAGAGCTTCGCCTCTCCATCTTCTCTAAGGTAATCACCCAGTCTCATTTCAGCAGAACACCTGCCGCAGCCTTCCTTCCCCTCCTGCACCCATCTCCAGTAGATCTCACAAATCTTCCCCTCCAAACTCCATTTCCCTCACTCAATGCATTATTTCAGCCTCCACCTCCGGGGGACACTCCTGGGAAGCCACTCTGACCAGGGATGCAATCGGGGTAACTGCAGATCCTCACTCTTCCCTCCATTTCTCCAAGCCCAACTCTCCAGTCTCATCCCCAGGTCTCAGGCAGACTTTCCTCTGTGACATCTCCACTTGCTCTGTTGCCATTCCCACTGAACTAAGAAGATCCTTGTGTAATACTCTGCTCTTTTCCCTCCTATAGAGCACTTTCACTGCCACAAGTCCAAACCTATTTAAGTCTCGCTATCATATACCCAGAGACACATTTTTATCTAGAATTACTAGAGCACACATATATTACGACCCAAGATGATTTTCCTATAGTCAACAAACATAGTCCTAAGACCCAGAGAGAAAACAGAAACCAATAAAACAAACAAACAAACAAAAAACTGTAACTAACAAAAAACCCAATCAACAAAGACATGGCAAGATAGCATCAACTTAGAATAGAGTCTTAACAAACCAGGGTATCTAAGTACCAGGGTAAAACACAACTAATAATAGCCAGGCAGTATTATTCCACTAGGGCCCAGGAGCACCACTACAGCAGTAACTAAATATTCTACCATTCCAGCATAATAAATGACATAAACAACAATACTATATAGTCATCAAAGAAAAAAAATCCAGGACATTTTAATTTTTTGTATTAATTATTTTATTTATTTACATTTCAAATCTTGTCCCTGTTCCAGTTCCCCCTCCAGGAGCCTCTCACAACATCAAGTCTCATTCAACTGTAAGAGGATGCTCCCACCCACCCATTCACTTCTACCTCCCCCCTCTAGCATCCTCCTTCTCTGGGACATCAAGCCTTCACAGACCAAGCATATCCCCTTCCAGTGAGGCCAGACAAGGGAGCCCTCTGGTACATATGTAGCAGGGGAGCAAAGAATAACCAATGTATGCTCTTTGGTTGGTGGCTTAGTCTCTGGGAGCTCCTAGGGGTCCTGTTTTTAATAATATTGTTCTTCCTATAGGATTACATTCCCCTTCAGCTCCTTCAGTCCTTCCCCTAACTCGTTCATTGGGGTCCCTGGGCTCAGTCCAGTGGTTGGCTGTGTGTATCTGCATGTGTCTCAGTCAGGCACTAGAAAAGCCTCTGAAAGGACAGCCATGCCAGGCTCCTGTCTACCAGCACAATATGGCAACAGCAACCATGTTAGGGTTTGGCACTTGCACACGGGATGGATCCCAAGTTGGAGTTGTATCTGGATGGCCTTTTCTTCAATCACTGTTCCGTTTTTGTTCCTGAATTTCCTTTGAACAGGAACAATTCTGGGTCAAAATTTTTGAGATGGGTAGGTGGTCCCATCCCTCAATTGGGGGCCATGTCTATCTACTAGAAGTGGTCTCTTCAGGTTACGTTTCCCCACTGTGGGGCATTTCAGATAAGATCATTCTCCCTGGGTCCTGGGAGCTTTTCATTCCCCGATGTCTGGTATTTTCCACAGATCAGTCCTACCTACCACCCCATACTGCTGCATAATTCTATTCATTCTCCTGGCCCTCTAGGCTTCTCTCCTGTTACCCCCATATCTTATCCTACTCTCATTTGTTCCCACACCCTCCTCTGTCCCACCCAAATTCCTCTCTCCTCCTGCTTTCCTCTTTATCGTGTTCCCCATTCTAAGTGGGACTGAAGAAACCACATTTTGGTCTTCCTTCTTGTTGAGCTTGTTAAGCTTCATATAGTCTGTGAGTTGTATCATGGATATTCTGAACTTTTTGGCTAATGTCCATGTAGCCAACTGTGTAGTTTTGTGACTTGGCTACCTCACTCAGGATGATATTTTCTAGTTCCATTCATTTGCTTAAGAAATTCGTGAAGTCATTGTTTTCAATAGCTGAGTTGTACTCCATTGTGTAAATGTAACACACTGTCTGTATCCATTCCTCCATTGAAGGACATCTGGGTTGTTTCTAGCTTCTGGCTATTATAAAAAAGGCTGCTATGAATATAGCAGAGCATGTGTCCTTGTTATATGGTGGAGCCTCTTTTGGGTATATGCCCAGGAGTGATATAGCTGGGTCCTCAGGTAATTGTCTAAGGAACTGCCAGACTAATTTCCAGAATAGCTGTACCACCTTGCAATCCCACCAACAATGGAAGAGTGTTCCTCTTTTTCCACATTTTTGGCAGCATCTGCTCTGACCTGAATTTGATCCTAGCCATTATGATTTGTGCAAAGTGGATTCTCAGGGTTGTTTTGACTTGTGTTTCCTTGATGACTAAGGATGTTGAACATTTCTTTAAATGCTTCTCAGCCATTCCAGATTCCTCAGTTAAAAATTCTCTGTTTTGCTCTGCAACCCATTTTTATTGGGTTTTTTGGTTTTCTGGAGTATAACATTGCATTCTTTGTATACTTTGGATATTAGCCCTTTATTGTACCTAAAGTTAGTGAAGATCTTTTTTCTAATCTAATCTGTAGGTTGCTGTGTTGTCTTATTGACAGTGTCCTTTTGCCTTACAAAAGCTTTTCAGTTTCATGAGGTCCCATTTGTCAAGTGTTTCTTAAAAGCTGAGTTACTGATGTTTTCTGTTCAGGAAAATGGCGATATGACAACAGAAACCGAGGAAACCAAAAAAATCATCAGCTCTTACTAGAAAAGCCTACACTCAACAAACCTGAAAAAATCTAGATGTAATGGATGATTTTCTAAACAGATACCAGTTACCAAAGAAAATCAAGATCAGTAAATTATCTAAAAAGTCCCATAACTCCTAAGGATATAGAAGTAGTCATTAAGTTTCCCAACCAAAAAAAATGCCAAGGACAAGATGGTTTTAGTGCAGAATTCTACCTTCAAAATATTAAACCTTCAAAGAAGATCTAATAAGAATACTCCTCAACCTATTCCACAAAATAGAAACAAAAGGAAGACTGCCTAATTCATTCTATGAAGGCACACTTAGCCTGTGATACCTAAATTGTGCAAAGACCCAACAAAGAAAGAGAATATCTTTTATGAATATCGATGCAAATATACTCAATAAAATTCTTGCAAAGCAAATCCAAGAGCACATCAAAGCATCCATTCACCTTGATCAAGTAGGCTTCATCCCAGGGATACAGGGATTATTTAATATATGGAAATTCATCAATGTAATCCAGTACATAAATAAACTCAAAGAAAAAAAAACATATGATCATCTCATTACGTGCTGAAAATGCCTCTGACACAATACAAAACATCTTTATATTAAGTCTTGTAGAGGTCAGGAATTCAAGTTCCATACCTAAACATAATAAAAAGCAATATACGGCAAACTAGCGGCCAACATTAAATTACATGGAGAGAAACTGGAAGCAACCCCATTAAAATCAGGGACAAGACAAGGTTGGCCACTCTGTCCCTATTTGTTCAATATAGTATTCTTAGTTCTAGCTAAAGCAATTAGACAACAAAAGGAGGTCAAAGTGTCACAAATTAGAAAGGAAGAAGTTAAAGTATCAGTATTAGTCGATGATATGATAGTATACGTAAGCAACCCCAAAACTTCTACAAGAGAACTCCTACAGTTGATAAACAACTTCAGCAAAGTGGCTTGATATAAAATTAACATAAACAAATCAGTAGCCTTCCTTCACACAAAGAATTAACAGGCTGAGAAAGATATTAGGGAAATACCCTTCACAATAGCCACAAATAATATTAAAAAAAAATCTTGGTATAACTCTAACCAAGCAACTGAAAGATCTGTATGACTAGAACTTCAAGTCCCTGAAGAAAGAAATTGAAGAAGACCTCAGAAGATGGAAAGATCTCCTATGCTCATGGATTGGCAGGATTAACATAGTAAAATTAGCCCCCTTACCAAAAGCAATCTACAGATTTAATGCAATTCCCATCAAAATTCCTAGTCAATTTTTCATAGAGATGGAAAGAGTAATTCTCAAATTCATGTGGAATAACAAAAAAATCCAGGATAATAAAAACAGTTCTTAACAATAAAAGATGATTCCTGACCTCAAGCTGTACTACAAAGCAATAGGGATAAAAAACCACATAATGCTGGTACAGAGACAGACAGGCAGATTGATGGAATAGAATTGGAGATCCAGAAATAATCCCACACACCTATGGACACCTGATCTTTGACAAAGAAGCCAAAACCATACTGTGGAAAAAGAAAGCATCTTCAACAAATGGCGGTGGTCTACCTGGCAGTCTGCATGTGGAAGAGTGCAAATTAATCCCCATTTATTACCTTATACAAAGCTCAAGTCCAAGCAGATCAAATATTTCCACATAAAACCAGATGTGTTGATTCTAGTAGAATAGTAAATGGAAAGTAGCCTCAAACACATTGGCACAAGGGAAAATCTCCTGGACATTTTAGTTCTAAAGATCTGTACCCCCAAAACAAGGGTAGCCAGTTTTGTAAAGGAATCACTTCAACAGCTTAAACCACATGCTGACACTCACAGAATGATAGTAGTAGATTTAAGTACTCTGTTGTTGCCAAAAGACAGGTCTAACAAACGAAAACTAAAGAAAGAAATAATGGAGCTAGCTGATATTAGAAACCAAATTGTTCTAAGAGATATTTACTGAGGATCTCAACCAAACGAAATGAATATGCCTTCTTAGCTCCTCATGAAACTTTCTCCAAATTGATTACATACTTGGACACAAAGCAAGTCTCAACAGATATAAGAAAATTGAAATATCATTATGCATCCTATCTGATCACAGCAGGTTAAAGCTGCACATCAACAACAGAAAGTTTATAACCTCACAGAAACTGAACAACTTTCTACTGAATGAAAAGTGGGTCATGACAGAAACTAAAGATTTTATATTGAAGGAAAATGAAAACACAATGCAGCCAAAGTTCTGAGACACAAGGAATGCTGTTTAAAAGTATATTCACATCACCAAGTCACTACATTAAAATAAATGAAGAGATCTCATATTAGCAACTTAACAGAATACCAGAGAGCTCTATAGCAAAAAAGAAGAAATCACACATAAAGAATGAGATGGCAAGAAATAATCAAACTCAAGGCTACAAGTAATGAAATAGAAACAAGCAAAGCAATACAAAGAAGCAATGAAAGAAATAGTTGGTTCTTTGAGAAAATTTAAAGATTACCAAATTCTTATCAAAATTAACTAAAACACAAAGAGAAAAGAGATACACTGATAGAATTAAAGAAGAAAAGGGGTAATTAATA
The DNA here is from genome assembly GCF_021556685.1 of Rattus norvegicus. Taxonomy (NCBI): domain Eukaryota; kingdom Metazoa; phylum Chordata; class Mammalia; order Rodentia; family Muridae; genus Rattus; species Rattus norvegicus. Next base: position 15,690,292 of record NC_141538.1, read on the forward strand.
AGAGATGCTGAGGAAATCCGAGAAATCTTAGGGCATACTTTATAAAACTGCACTCCCTCAAATAGGAATATGCAAAAGAATGGGATAATTTCTTGACAGGTACCATTTATCTAGGTTCAATCAACACCAAATATGAAATTTAAACAGACCCATATTCCTTAGTAAAATAGAAGCAGTAATTATAAAGCAAACAAAGCCTTCAGTGTCACATGGCTTTAGCACAAAATTCTACTAGACTTTCAAAAAGAGTTAATGCCAATTCTAAAAGTTGTTCTACGTAATAGAAACAAAAGAAACATTTCCCAGTTCATTTTATGAAGTCATAGTAACATTGAAACTTAAACCACATAAAGATGCTATGAAGAAATAGAATTAAGGATCAGTTTGCCTTATGAACATAAATGCAAAAATACTCAAAACATACTTGCAAAGTGAATCTAAGAATACATTAAAAATAGCATCACCACGATAGGGTAGACATCATCCCAGAGATATGAATGCAGTTCAGCCCACATGAGTCAATAATTATAATCCATCACAGAAACTAACTGAAAGATAATACCCTCATGATTAAAAGAAAATCATTTTGACAAAGTGTTCAACACTCTTCTTCATGGTAAAAAGTGTTCTGAAGAAATCAGGGGTACAAGGGACATACCTAAACACAATAAAGAGTTTTACAACAAGCCACAGACCACATCAACTTCAATGAAGAAAAACTAAAAGCAATTCCACTAAAATCATTAACAGGACAAAGTTGTGAATTGTCTCCATGTATATTCACTATAATAGTTGAAGTCTTAGCTAGAGCAAGAAAAGAACTGGAGTAAATAAAAAGATACAAATTTGAAAGGAAGAAATCAAAGTATCTTTATTTGCAAATGATACCATAATAGACATAAGTGATCCTAAAATGTTCAGTGGGAAAATCCTCCATCTGATAAATACTTTCAGAAAAGTACTTGAATGCAAAGTTAACACACACACACACACACACACACACACACACACACACACACACACACACACACACAGACACACACAAGTCCTCTAATATAGAAACAACAAACGGTCTAAGAAAGAAATTAGGGAAGCAACATCTTTCACAATAGCCTCAATTAAAATACCTTTGGGTATTTTACCTATTGGGTAACTCTTCCCAAGCAATTAAAAGACATGTAAGATAAAATTTTCAAAGGACTGAAGAAAAAGACTGAAGATATCAGAAGGTTGAGAGTCTCCTACATTCCTGGATCAGTAATAGTAGCATAGTAAACATAGATATTTTACCAATGGTATTTACAGATTCAAGACAGTCTCCATCAAAATTCTAACAAAATTCTTCACAGAACTCTTTGAAAGGTAGGCCAAAAATTTTTCTACTTGTTACACATTGTAACCAGGAAACAACTGGCTAAACTCTATGGACAGGAAACACTGCTTTTCCCAGGAATGAGTAAAAGACTAATTACCACCAAAGAACATTTTTATGCAATCTAAATGAAATTGCCAAATAATGGAGGAAACAGAGTCTCAACTGGTCATCTCTTATCACCAATCAAAGCTTTAAATACCAGGATTTGGTTACATCTAATTGTGATGTTGTAAGATCACATGTAAGACAAAAGGGACCTCATAGTAACCCCCAAGCAATTTAGGTTATTGTCACAACCACAGTTTGCTCCCCAGAAACTTACTGCAAGGCCTCACTGCTAAAGACTGCACCTATATTGAATATGGTCAAGGTGGTGCCTAAACAAAGCCTTCACCCACTATGTTTTAAATAATAAAATATAATGTGAAATACAAAATATGGTAAAAATAATAAAGGCAAGTAGGAAGATCCTTTGTTTAAATACAATATTGTTATCAAATAACATAACTTAAAATACATAAGGTAAAGTTACGTTTAGCACATGAGCCTCAATATGAGGTTTGGTTTAGATTATTGCTTAATATCTTCATGTCTATTTCCATACTCAATTATTAGCAGCCAGACATTAATTTTGATGTTTCTTATTTTCACTTACTTGTTATGGGTATTCATACGTATGCGTGTGCAGGCGCCCTTCTGTAAATGTGTTCACATAGGCCACAGGTCAATGCCAGGTTATTTTTCTCAACTGCTCTCTAGTTTACTTTTTGAGATATGGTCTCAATCTGAACTGGGCCTCACAGACTCGGGTAGCCTGGATTGCGAGGGCATGCCAAGGATCTGCCTTGTCTGTCTCCACCTTTCCTGGAGAGAAATGCTGTCTCCTCCTCTTCCTCCTCTTCCTCCTCCTCCTCCTCCTCCTCCTCCTCCTCTTCCTCCTCCTCCTCCTCCTCCTCCTCCTCCCCCTCCTCCTCCTCTTCCTCCTCTTCCTCTTCCTCCTCTTCCTCCTCCTCCTCCCCCTCCTCCTCCTGCTTTTCCTCCTCCTCCTCCTGCTTTTCCTCCTCCTCCTCTGCTTTTCCTCTTCCTTCTGTTTTTCCTCCTCTTCCTCCTCTTCCTCCTCTTCCTCCTCTTCCTCCTCCTCCTCCTCCTCCTCCCCCTCCTCCTCCTCCTGCTTTTCCTCCTCCCCCTCCTCCTCCTGCTTTTCCTCCTCCTCCTCTGCCTTTCCTCTTCCTTCTGTTTTTCCTCCTCCTCCTCCTCTTCCTCCTCTTCCTCCTCTTCCTCCTCCTCTTCCTCCTCTTTTCAGTAATATATATATACATATATGTAATGGGTTGATGCCAGGTCTGCATGCTTCTCTTCCTGCTTCTATGATCAATGCACATTTTCTTCCTTGTGCACAAAGGAAAGACCTTTTATCATAAGGTTACCAATGATTTGTTGTGTAAATATATGGCAAGCAGGCATTTAGTGCATTTTGGTAAAATAAAATTAGTTTTACAATCCACAAAACATATCATACATTCTCTATATGTTCCATGAAATATTCAGTTTCTACTGAAAATTCGCCAGTTTCAATTCTGTTGGAGACAGCAATCTCTTACATTTAAGGCTCTTACCACATGAATTTTCTTCACTGAATTGATCAAACATTCCTTGATTTCATATAACAAACTGTAACACAGGAGAAATATCTTTACTCTTTCAAAGACAGGTATTTTGGGGCAACATGTTTTTCTATTTTGAAGCCTATGTACTCTTCTCTGAAGTTTTCTTTATGTAATCATTGTGCTTAGCAGGATACTATTTTGCTTACATCTTTATAAAGATGCTCTTTTTTTTTGCCAATGCTTGGCTTTTTTTTTTTATGTATAACATATATTGTAAACAAAATGCTAAAAGAAAAGTTTGAACTATTATTTGAGCTTTCCCTGACTCTGTTGCCTACCTATGGACCCTGTTTCCCTAATCGGGCTATCTTGTCTGGCCTCAGTGGGAGAAGAAATGCATAGTTCTGCACTGACTTGATGTGCCAGGGTGGGTTAGTACCCAGGAGGACCTCCTGTTCTCAGAGAAGGGGAGAGGAGCATGAGGCAAAGGACTTGAGAATGGGGACTGGGAAGAGAGAGGGGACTGCAACCAGGATGTAGAGTAAATAAATTAATGGAAAAAAACAAGTGAGGTGCCTCACTAACCTAATCCATCTACTTTGATATTAAGACATTCTATGCATTTAAATCTTTATTTAGCACTTAGTTACATAGTGAACTCTAAGTCAAAATATTTGTTGGTTAGTTCCGTTTTCATTATCTTATTTTTATGCAAAACAATGAGTAACTCGCTTTATCTTATCATAATGTTTGTGAATTAAAATTTAAGTTCCAGAATTATTTATGCATGTATATAGCTTTTCAATTAAAAAGAGTAAGATTATTTAACTTTTCACTCAAGAGATAACCAGATGAAAGGCAATATTTAATTAAACTCTTCAAAATCCTCCCTCCCAGAAAGTCAGGTTTCCAAACAAATGGTACAACTGAAGAAGAACCAAGGAAAGAACTTAGTCACATGGCCAATCAGCCTGTACAATTCATGTGGAGAGGCCTGGGATATTTTCCAATGTTTTACTAGATGATCAGAAGTTATCTACACCTCCCCAAAGCTTGAGATAAACATTTTTGAAGTCTTCTTGCTCCTGTTGTTCTGTTTCTTTTAATCGACTGTCTATGCTATTTTCCTACAGCCTTATTTTGGTTTCTTGTGCTGTGTCTGTGTTCTGCACTGACCTCCGTGCTACTTGTAACAATCCTTCTTTCTGTCTTTACAGACCACATCCTTCACAGTGCCACAGCACATGGATTTCAGAACTACCTGTGAGGAGGTAGGCCAAAAGATTTTCTATTTGTTACAGATTGTAGCTAGAAAACATCTAGCCAGACTCTATAGTCATGAAATATTATCTTTTCTAGAGAACGAGTGGAGGGCTCATTACCACCAATAGACATTTTACTCCTTAAAGATAGAAACCTAAAGTCTCTGGGGAAGCCTTGGATCTTTACTCTTTCTAGAGTATGTGAGCATTACTGAACTGCTTCTCTCCATAAATGACATAGTGCCTGATGGCATAGGAGGAAGATATTGGAAGACGCTGTTTGCACATTAACATTTCTAACTTAAAAGATATTGTGCTTCCTATCATCACTAATACATTGGGATTTCAAGATCCTAATCCCATGTATGTACTAAGGCAATGAAAATTCTTAGCAACCCTGTCCTTAAATTTTGGTATGAGTTATAATGATGCACACTCACTTTAGCATATGAGAGTTCTTTAAAGTGTATACTTCCATAAGTGGATTTGGGCCTTGATGAATATAGCATATCTTAGGACAAAAGAATGTTTTTATTATTATTGTCTACGATGCATTCAAAGCATTACTTGTCTTAATTTTTCAGGTAAAATGCAAATGTTCATAGATAAATATATGTTGCATTTGCCTAAGAATTTCAAGTATTTTATTGTATAATGTGAACCCTCCCAAACAAAACAGTTATAACTCAGCATCTGTTAGTGTTAAAATCAATCAGAAAGAGTAAAAATCATTACTTCTAATCTACTTTGAATAATGACCTTTTATATTTTATATGACACATAGTTTAATATCTTACATGAGTTTCTGGAAAGCAATTTGTATTGTCCTATAACAAAATTATGAATATATCTGATCTTGAAAATTCTCACAGATGGTGAAAAAATAAAATACAAGTGTGAGAGGTCTTTCTGAAAATGATTATGTTGATTTTAATATAAAATCTTTGCACTTTCTTTTATTTTCACAAATATTAAAAAAATGACATTTCATAAAAACATATACCCTCTGATACTTCCAAATAGTTCTGGGCATTTGCCTAAAATGGTTTAAAAACCGGTTTAATATGATGTAAAGAAAACTCTAATGTTAAGGTCTGTGGTTTATTTATATTTTCAACTCAGTACCTGCAGACCATACATTTTACTTATTGAAGTAATAGTCAAAAAGATATATCTGACATCATATGAAATTTATATTTTACTTCTTAAACTGAGAAATAGATTATTTTCTTATTCCTGATTACAGTTTTCCCTCCCTTTAATCTATCCAGTTCTTTGATACTTCCTCTTCCCTCTAATCCATTACCTTTCTATCATTTGAAAAGAACAGGCTTCTAAGAGATAACAACAAAACATGATACAATAAAATATAAGGTAATACCAAAACATTGCATTGAGGTTGGACCAAGCAACTTAATAAAAGGTAAAGATTCCCAAGGGAAGACACAAGAATCAGAAACCAACTCATTCACAAACATGGGAGTCCCATATACAAAGCTAAAATAGTTATAAGCAGGACCTGGTATAGACCTGTATAGGCTGTGTTGATGTTGTTTCAGTCTCTCTCAACTCACATGAGACTTGCTCAGTTGATTTAGAGGGCCTTGGTCTCCTAATGTTCTCCATCCTTCTGGTTCTTATAGTCTTTCTGTCTCAATTCCTCTTACAAAGAGTTCCCTGAACTCTGAGGAGACTAATGAGAGGCATTTGATAGAGACACCATTTGGAGCTGTGTGTTCCAAGGTCTCTCTCTCTCTCTCTCTCTCTCTCTCTCTCTCTCTCTCTCTCTCTCCCTCTCCCTCTCCCTCTCCCTCTCTCTCCCTCTCTTTCTCTCTTTCTCTCTCTCTCCATAATGGCCATCGCCAACTGTGAGATTGTGTCTTTGAATTTTTGAATCTATTCCTGTTTTGTGCAGGAGGAAACTTCTCTGATGATGGCTGAATTAAGGACTGTATTATGAGTATTTCAGGATACAATTATATGTCATTTTATTGATACTATTTTTTAAATCACTTCAATTTTGTTCTACTATAGGTCTCTGGGCTGCCTAGTGTCTGGTTCATGGTTACCCAAGCACTATTAGGTATATGTTCCCTTTCATGCAGTAAGCCTTAAGGCAAATAAGACATTGGTTGGCTGCTCTAAAGTTCTGTGCCACCATTGCACTAGCATATTTTGCGGGAAGGACACATTATTGGTGTTTACATTTATATTTTGGTAGCCTGCAGAGTACCTGACCACACTGTAGACACTAGAACTTATCAGGGAAGAATCCATCCATGTAGGGATTTGATTTCTCCATGTTCAATGAGTTGTATGGGTGTTGTCTTTTGCAATGGGGTCCCACTGTTTGTTTGCAAAACAAGCCATTGATTTGGTGACCACAAGGGTTGTTTGGAAATTTCCATGGGACCTCCATCGCCAACAACTCAGATGAATGCAACTTAGTACTGGTACTGGAATCCTTGTTTAGTGACAAGGGATGGGCATTTGGGACTCTGTCTCTCCCATTATTAGGATAACTCATTAGACCTACTTTAGAACATTTTAGGAAGTTTACATTGCACTAAGATTTTATGCCATTCCTCAAGTGTCCCCAATTCTAACTTCTACTTCTGCATTACCTTCTTCAAGTCTATGTTCCTTCCTGCTTCCCACATGATGCTCTTTCTTGTCTTTCCTCCCATGCTGTTCATTCATAAAATCTATTCTACTTTCTCCTCCCAGGGGAATCATTATTATCCAGCTAGTCCCTGCAGGAAACACATCTCTTAGACAAAGACAACCACTACCTCAGAGTAAAAGTCTGGGAAACAAATTTCCAAGGAAATGGTCACTATTGTGACAAGCTGGAGTAGCCATTCTAATATTGAATGAAATTGACTTTCAACCAAAAGTTATCAAAAAAGATGAGGAAGGAAACTTCATATTCATTAATGGAAAAATACACCAAGATGAGCTCTCAATCCTAAATATCTATGCTCCAAATGGAAAGTCACCTACATTCATAAAAGAAACCTTACTAAAGCTCAAAGCACACACTGCACCTCATACAATAATAGTGGAAGATTTCCACACAGCACTCTTATCTATTATGGAAACAAAAACTAAACACAGACATAGAGAAACTAACAGAAGTTATGGACCAATTGGATATGACAGACACGTATAGAACATTTCATCCTAAAGCAAAAGAAAACACTTTCTTCTCAGCATCTCATAGTACCTTCTCCAAAATTGACCATATAGCCAGGTACAAAACAGGACTCAACAGATACAAGAAGATTGAGATAATACAATGTATCCTATCAGATCACCATAGACTAAGGCTGGTCTTAAATAAGAACAAAAGTGACAGAAAGCCCACACATACATGGAAGTTGAACAACTCTACTAAATGATAACTTGATGAAGGAAGAAATAAAGAAAGAAATTAAAGACTTCTTAGAATTTAGTGAAAGTGAAGGCACAGCATACCCAACTTTATGGGACACAATGGAAGCAGTGCAAAGAGGAAAACTCATAGCTCTGAGTTCCTCCAAAAAGAAATTGGAGAGAGCATACACTAGCAGCTTGACAGCACACTTAAAATCTCTAGAACAAAAAGAAGCAAATACACCCAAGAGGAGTAGACGGCAGGAAATAATCAAACTCATGACTGAAATCAACCAAGTAGAAACAAAAAGGACTATACAGAGAATCAACAAAACCAGGAGTTGGTTCCTTGAGAAAATCAACAAGATAAAGTTGATTGAAATCATAGTTGAGCTGGAGGAGCAGGAGGAGTGGTGTGGATATGCTGTTAGACTCTCTAATCATTAAATTATTATCTAATTTTAGTTGTACAATCTTGTTTTGTTTTTTTTTTACCTTTTCCTGATGTGTTGTGTGTGAGTTCATGTCTGTCAGAGTGGGTATTGTTAATACATGTTATGAATGAATTAGTTTATTAAGTAAGCAAGCAAGGGTAGAATGAAAGAATAAAAAGTATAATAGAGCAGCAGATCTTCCATGGAAAGCCCCAGGAATCAAAACAATCAACCAGACCCTGATAAACAAAGATGGTGCTAGAAAAACATCCTGTCTTGTCTGAGACTTCCAATAAGTAGTTCTCATCCTAGGTATTTTTATATCATGAGATAAACGGTAGCAGAATCTTTTGCTGTGAAAATACTTAGGGATTATTTAGCTTCAGTTGTGTTCAAGAACACATGTTTTAGTCAAAAGATTTACTTTTATTCTGTTCTGAAGGAGGTGGTATTTTCATTTTATATTATACTGTTAGCATCCTTTTCTTTTGTAACAAGGCAAGGGGTAGGACATAGCCATCCCTGAGCGAAGAACACTTAAGGAAATGTTAAGTCAAATACTCTTGGATTCTAAGTGAGGGAGTCAACTTTATCTTTAGGGCCAGCTTTTTAGTGAACTTAAACAGAACATGACAATTTTTCCATGTAATGTATATGACAAGAGTTCAGACGACAATCTTTGCTTCTGTTCTTGCTTTCCAACTTGACTGAGAGAAATTTTAGTGTTCTAGCTGACCTGAAAGCTTCTAGAGATGTGCATCTTCACCTCTATATTACTTTGTAATTCAGGGGTGACCTAAGTATGTTACTGCATCCAGCTTTACATGAGATCTAAGGATCAGACCACAAACCTTCATATGTCCAGAGCAAATGATTTACTTATGAAGGCATTTCTCTAGCCACAGTTATATAGTCTTGTAGCATTTCTATTTCCATGAATATGTTACTCTCTTGTGAATAATATAGGAATCACAAAATGTGGAGGTGGGAATGAGACACCATGTCCTAGACAAAGACAGCAGGTTAAATATTTTAAAGTGGATTATGGTGAACTTTTGGGATTGCTATGCAATTTCTTAGACCCTTTTTAAAAAATTGTTTTGCTGTCACTGTCTGGGATACTTACTAGATTCTACTTAAAGAGCAAGTGAACTTTTTAAAATACGAGTCATCATGACCGTCTCTGTTCATGGTAGCCTTTATTTTCTCTTTGCAATAAAACTTATGGTGTGCTGAACAACTTTAGACTAGTACACTAGTTCTTGAACACCATATTCTTACTCAACATGGAACAAAGAGTCTTCCAAATCTGTCTGGATCTGCAGGAGCACAGAACTATGGAATAATCAATTATCTGAAGATTTCCAAATCTATGAAGATGTCTCAAAGACATTCTTTGAAATTTATAGGCTCACAGCATTTCCATGTCCAGAAACCATAAAAATAATCCATTTAGCAACTACTTTGCCTTTAGAAAATCAAGTGTTTCTATGAGATGCCAAGTGTTGTTTAATTATTTGGTTAAATATAATGTCTATCATGTAAGTAGGAATGCCTTATAATAAATTTAAATCTCTTTTAAGAGATTATATTATTGTAAATTACATTAGAATCTAAGATATACTAAACAAGGATTATTTAACTCCTGACTGTTATTATTAAATAAGGGTAGAAACCAAATGCTGATGTCCATGAAGTCTGTAGTGTGACCAAGTGAGACTGGAGAGAGGGGTCAGCAGTTGAAAGCATAGTTGTTCATTTTCCAGTTTCTACATGGTAATTCCAAATCACCCTCAGCTCTATTCTAGTGTAGCCAGTACTTTCCTCTGACTTCTTCAGATACTGGGCACTCAAGTAATACACAGTCATACATGTGGGGAGAACATTCATACATACAAAATAAAAAGAAATTAAAGGATAAAGGATGGAAGTGGAAGCCAGGTCTCTTGCTTGTAAAGAAATTGAATAAATCTGATCAGATAGTTTCTATTTAAAAGCACTTTAAGAAATGAATATTGATTTTTCTTTTTTCTTTTACTTTTGTGATTATGATTTAATTACAAAATTTCTCCTGTGCCTTTCCTCCAGATTCTTTATGCTCATAACTCTTTAAAAAAATAAAAATTAATTGAGATGGCATATATATTTGTTTATATACATATAGTCCTCCTAAGTATAACCTGCAAAGATCCTTTAATATTAGTTGCATGTTTGTTTTTAGAATTAACCCTTTACACTGGACAACCAATTGGTGTACTCTTCCCCAGGGAAGCTACCACTTTCACTCCTAGCTTTTTACTCAGTTATTCTGTAGTTCTTTGTGTATGTTTGAGGCTTCCTGGAATTTTCTCCATGCAGTTCGATATGTTCATTCATGTCCTTGTTCAACTCATGTTTAAACAGTTGTATTGATGAGACATTATGTGTATAACTTCTGCTATTGCTAGGAGATACAATCACAACCTCAGAACAAAGATCCTGATCTTTTGACATTTACATTCTATCTACCTCTTCTTCCACAGTGTTCTCTTTGTTTGGGGTATAAGAATGTTTTGTAGATTTATCATTTGGGGTTTAGCTTTCAAATTCTGTATTTTGATTGACTGTGGTTTAATGTAGTGATTTCCATCTGATACAAAGGGAAATTTCCTTGATGGAGAATGAAAACCACATTTATCTATGTGTATAAGGACAAACCATTATAGATTGTTTTTAGAGATTATGCTAGTTTAGTAAATTAGTGATTGGTTTATTCTCTAATAATTATAATGTCTCTAACTCTTAGTAGTTAACTAGCTTTCCGGTTCTAGTCATGGTCATTCTCTTTCTTTTGAATAGGAATTAAGTCATATTAGAGAATAATTGGTTACTGTCAAAATATGTGTACTCTTACTGTACCATTAGGACTGTTATGTCACGTTGGTCATTGATGCTTTCCATAGGTATCATTGCTGGTTTGGCCTGTTGGTTGCCTCCTTCATTTAGAAACTTGCATGGTGCTTCTGGTACCATAAAGGTAGATCTCACTGAGTGGGCATTCAGGTCTTCCTCTTTGCTGGTTCCATTTAGACATCCTCTGTGGCCTCTCAGATACTGGGTAGTCCTCTATAGGGTCAGATCAAAAATTCTTGTAGGAGGGAGAAGAACAGACTATAGCACAGAAAAAAATATGTTTTTAATTGTAGAAAAATTTTCTCAACCTAAAGAAGGAGGTGCCTATCATGGGATAAAAGGAATATATAATCCCAGGTAGACAAGAAAAGAAAATTTCCATAAGATGTAAGAATCAAAACACTAAGTATATAGAACAACAAAAACATATATTAAAAACCACAAGGGAAATAAAACAAGTAAACAGAATAACAAACCCATTAGGCTGACACCTGACTTTCTAATGGAAAGAAGAAGGACCAAGGAAGAGGTAAACATTCTGAGACACTGAAGATGCCAGTCATGGCGCTGATACCCAGCAAAATTATTAATTACATTTGACAGAGAAATAAAAACATTCCACAATAAAATCCATTTCCATTTAAGCAACTTTTATCTATCAATGCAACTTTCTGTATAGGAAACATTAGTAGGAAAACTTCAGTCTGAGGACGTTAGCTATATCCAAGAAAACATAAGGAAAAAACAATCTTAGAACAATAAATCCAAAGCAGGAGAAAACCCCATACCATAACAACAAATAACCGGCATCAATAAACACTTCTTACTGATACCTATCAATATTAATAATATCAATTACTTAATAAAGAGGCACAGAGTAACAGACTGGATTAGAAATACATAAAATATAATCTATGCATGGCATTGCTCTGGTGGCCAAAAACCCAAGAGTGGATGAGCCATGAGCCTTGCAGAAAACCAGATACTGTTATTTTGCCAAGGAACCTAGCAATTGACTCCTAATGACATGTCACTATAATCACAAATTAGTGCATTAATCAGAGTTCATCTGAGAAGCATCTTCTTGCAGTATATGGAAATTAATACAGAGACCTACAACTGGACAGTGGGTAGAGTAAAACATTGTATATCAATAAAGAAAAATAATGAATATAAAGTATACAGGTGTAATAAAATTGTAAACAAGCAATATATTGGAGAATACTTAATTCATAAGAAATTAGTATCTTGGATCTCTGAGGGC